>NW_015387600.1:213890-254882 GCF_001527695.2 Protobothrops mucrosquamatus
GCCTACCCGACCGGACCGCGCCGCCGCCGCCTACCTGACCGCGCCACCGCCGGTTAGAAATTTTTTTTTCTTTTGTTTTGTCCTCTAAAAACGATGTGCGTCTTATGGTCAGGTGCGTCTTATGGTGCGAAAAATACGGTAATTGGATCTAATATTAAAAATTCTGAATTTCTGTAGAATTAACTTTGAATGCCTAATTTCAGTGAAGTTTTTTTTAAAAAAAATTCTTGGGGATGAATACATTCATTTATGAGGGCTTTTTAAAGATTATGTATTTTAGTTTGCTTTAATAAATATTTGTCCTAGCATTATGGAAGTTTCTTACCGCCCACCCCTCAACAGATGATACAAAATAGTCATGTCTCCTGTTATTTATAAATTACAGGTAATCAGTTTATGTCCTAAATTTCCTCTCTGTACTTCAGCTCAAGCATCCAGGTCATTTGCCATGAAATTTTGAGCACCTTTGGAAAATTCACATTTTTTCCCCAAACTGAAATCTTAAAGCAATATTTCTCATCCTTGGCAGGTTTAAGAGCTGTGGACATAAACTCCCAAATTCTGCTGGCTGCAGATTTTCAAAATTGAAGTCTATACCTCTTAAAGTTGCCATGGTTGTAGAACACTGTCCTAAAGGATTTCCAGCTAAGCCACACACCGCATTAATTTAGCTTTCTTCAGTTCATTATTAGCATTCACATTAGATCTCCCATGCTATGTAGCAAGGGATTTCCAGCATTTTCAGTTAATGTTCTTGAGATTCTTCTTGCTGTTTCTCTAGTGGTTATACTTTTTACAGGGATGAGTTGTTAGCCCTACGCCCAACCCTTCTCCTTTCTCATTGGGACCAGACAGTGATGAAAAAAGTAATTTTGCACCCAATGCCCGCATTTACAAACTTCACAGCATCTCTCTTGTGTATTTGACATTATAGTCAATTAGTACATGTTGTCATGTGTCTGACCCATTATTTTCTTCCCCCCCCCCACCTCACACAGCAGAGATTTACTAAACAAACTACCTTTTCCTGAGCTGCTTTTCTCTGCAGTGGAGCAGGTCCCTAAAAAGTACTATCTGTAACCACAAGCTTGTGCTTGGGACTGGCAATGGCAGAGTTCTCCAGTTCAGCATCTTCCAAATACTTGTCATCTGTAGCCAGCATGTCTCCCAATAGGGTGCCCTAGGAAAAGTCTGGCATAGTTGTTTCACTTTACTGGGATTATTAGGCTCATTCTAAATCACCTGTGAAACAAGCAACAGCCATGGCTGCATTGAAGGGCAGAACAGGAGAGAATGATTTACCTGGTGGTCTGACCTGGTGGTCAAAGTTAAAGAACAAAAAATTAAAAGAGAATGAAATATAGCTTGCCAAAACTACTTCCCTCATATAGCATGTTTAATTAATTAAAAATGTGATTCACTAACAACACTTTTATCCGAGGATGATACAAAACAGGTAGTCCTTGTTTAGTGACTGCCTCAAACAGTGACTGTTTTTACTTAGGACAGTGATGAAAAAGTAATTTTGCATTCAATGCAAAATTGTGTATTTGCCATTACAGTCAGTTAGTACACGTTGTCATGTCTCTGACCCATTTTTTTCTTCCCCCCCCACCCCACTCAGCAGAGATTGTCTAAACAAACTATCTTTTCTTGAGCTGCTTTTCTCTGCAGTGCAACAGGTTCCTAAAAAGTACTAACCCTAGGTTAACAAGCTCAGCTCTGTGACCTTAATTAGCTACTCACTGCTGCTGCCTAATACTGGTAAGGCCCTAATCAGTTTCACACTAAAGGCTTTTCTTTGCTTCCTAAGTGGCTTTTGGCTCATGGCTGCTGTGACATTAGGCAAACAGTTGGTGCTAGTGCATTCCTCCTGATATATATTGCCTGTTATGTGCCTGCTTACACTCCTGTAATCCTTCTTCTCCAAAAAATGTAAATACAAACATCAATTCTTACTAATTATCCCAGCATCGGGGTGAGCATTCCAAAGGACAAGGAAGGAGGGAATGAGCTATAAGATTTGTCCTTTTACCTGCCTTCTTTGCAAGTGGAGTTCCAGAAACTTTCTCTACAGTTTTGGCTAAACAGCTATTTGGGGTCATATTGTAAAAGCAAAGGAAAGCTGAAGTAAAAGCTTAAGCACAGTTGCACATTTTTCACTTAGTGACTGCTTTGCTTAACAATCAAGTTGCCTGTCCCAATTGCAGTTCCTAAATGAGGACCACTTGTAGTTAGATTAGAAATATTGCAGGAGGCAAAAATTTGAATTGCAAATCAAATTCTTTGCTGTTCTGGAAGAGCATGCAGGATGGAATCAATATGTCATAGTAAAGTCCGGTAAGAAAATATTAAGCTGCATGTTTACAGAAGCTAGCTAGAAGCTAGCCTACAGAGCATATACAATGACACAACCTGTTTAGAATACAAGAACAGAATTTAGATGAATAAACTATAACTAATCATGTTTCTCTGTAGATGAAATGGGTAGACAAACTAACAAAGCTCAAGTACAGATCTGGAAATTATTTGTGAATTACTGAATTTAATATGGCCAGTACCTAATATTCTATGACATTTGTAGAAATTCAAAGGTGCTTGCAACTACATACTTCAAGGGTACCTGTGGTCTTATAGTGCTTGATTTAAAAAGCCTTCTGTAAAATAACAATTCAGACATCTGGTAAGAATAATGTACCCTGCCTGATTCATAGAGCAAAAGACAAATTTAAAAAAGCATGGAAGAATGAGAAAAAATAGTGACCCCCCAATTCACTTTTATGTTTGGTTCTGTTTGTTGTCAAGCTTCATTAACACTTCCTATTTCCTTCCAAAAAAGAGGATCTGCTCATACACAATAAGAATGCACTGGGACAGGTGGACAAAACTGAGTTGCAAGGTATTTGCAAAATGTAAAACTGTTCAACTTGACCATTATTTTTTTAATTACAACCTTAATGAATTTTACAATGGAGTCTTAAGAAAATGATGACAGTGACAAATAATGTGAAGGGAGCTTTGCATTATTGTCTCAACCTTACTGGCAACCAACTGTAGTTTAATGTTTGATCACTAAATAAATAATAAATAGTCACTAAATAGCAGAAATAAGAAATAAGAAACAAGTGAAATAAGTAGGAACTAGAGAATAATAGTGCTTTGTGGAAACTAAAAAGGTCACAGCCAGAGTATCTAGATAGAAGATCAGGAGTTCTTCAAAAAGCTTGTGTAAGCTTCCCATAGGAGGAGGCAAAGATCATGTTAAAAGTTATGTGACAAATACATAATGTGCTAAGGTGGTTTATATACTATTTTACAATCTGGGATAAGCCTTTATTGCTCTCACAACATAGTAGTTAAACTAATTAGAAATGTAGGAATGTAAGAATTTCCAGCATCAGACCATTCTCAGTTTGAATACTATGCCTCAGAGTATTAGGAATGGAATTCAGGCTTGATATGTTTGCATCAGGCAGACAGACATTGATGTGTTAAGCTTTTAAACACCAAAGATATGTGTATTCCTGCTAGTGTGTATATCTTCAATTAACTGAGCATATGTTCACTGAGTGAACCGTGCTGGATGAGCCATAAAGCACTTTGTATTCAAATGCTGTATGGCCAAGAGAATTCTATCTGTGATGATACCACATATCAACTGGAAACATATCTTTAACTTTTTAAATATTGAATTTGAATGTCATGGTGTTTTTTTTGCAATATTCTTAGGGCTTTCTCAACTGGCCTTGTAAAGAAACAACCTTTCTTTGCTTGAAACCATTGTTTCCTGGTGGTGCAGTGGTTAAAGTGTACTACTGTAGGCAAACTCTGCCCACAGCCTGGAGTTTGATCCTGATGGAGCTCAAGGTTAACTCAACCTCCCATCCTTCTGAGGTCAGTAAAATGAAAACCCAGACTATGGGGGACAATATGCAAATATATTGTAAAAGAGTGCTTTAAAGTGCTATATATAAGCCTTATTGCTATTCCAATGGCCCTTGGGTCAGATTGACACATTATTTGAATACCAAATACATACTGATAGAAATTGCCATTATGAAGTTTATCATCAAGGACTTCTTTTCTACCTGTGCATAATTATGCTGTGTCTTATAGATATGGGATGCATAAACAATCACCTTATATGGAACTAGGCTGGATCTCTAGTTGTTCTGTGGAACTAAAATAGTGTAAATCTGTAATTGTTGTGATGGTATATTTCAGCTCATTCAGAACTGCCTGATGTTAAATCTCCATTGTCACATAAGAGCCAGTAACAGACATTTTGGTGTCCTACGCAAAATCATATTCTGGCATCCCTATGGTTAGACTTACTGTTCTGTTTCCAAGTAAAAGGCATTGAGACGAGCAGGAGTAACAAACAGCCTTGTCTTTATTCCATTCACAACAGAACCAAAAACAGAATGGCGCGGATTGCTCTTATACCCCTTTGCAGGGATAGTATCAGCCAATCAATGCAAGGCATTTCTCCTGCCTTGTGCATGCGCGCAAGGCAGGAGACAGCCTGTCTGGTCCCGGGCATTCACGTGGTCTGCCTGGGCCTCTCTGCAGCCTTCTGCACCTGCTGAGTGACTCAGCAGGCCCAGGACATAACACCCCTCCCCTCTTGGATCAAAACATAGTACTTAATATTTTACAATACTACAATCTAATACCTTGTCACTCCCTTATTCACAGCACAGTAATACTATTTTTGCATTACTATAAATCAAACATTTGTCCTTTTGAGCATGTTCTGATTTCTAAGTACCCCTATGCCTGCCCACCTACTGACAGGAGTCTTATATACTCCTGTAAGTGCTTGGGTGGACCTCTGGCTTGCTCTGACCTTCTTAGAGCAGTTGTGATTGCCTAGTCTGCCAGCTTGCCTGCCAGGCTAGGCAGACCAGGACTTTGATGCCCCCTAGACTCAGGCGACCCTCCATGCTGCTGACTGGCTGGATCCTCTAAACCCAGACCAGAGTTCCTTGGTGGGGTGGAATTCCCCAAGTCCATTGGTGGGGTGGAATTCCCCAAGTCCACAATGGACCCCTCTTGGGAGCACTGTCCCGTGAGCCCAAGACCAGCAGATGGATTGGCCTGAAAAAACGGTTGCGAGCAATGTCCCATGGACCCGGTGCCGGTGCCAGGGACAGGATTGCCAGAGTCAGGAGCTGTCTCCATGGCAAGACCCCCTACTGGTACCTGGGAAGTTCTGCTGTCGCAGAGAGACTGTGGTCCACAATCGTAATTGTGGTCCTCCTCCCCCCTTGAGAGCAGAGCCAGGAGCGGAAGTGTGGCTGGGAAGCCTCCAGCGCAGTTGATCAATGTGTCGCCCGATCACCCAACCATCATCCAAGGCCACTTCGTACGAGAGCGGCCCAGAGACCTTGCATACCACTGCTGTCACCCAGAGATGTCCAGATCCATAGTTCCTTGCCCAGACCGGATCGCCCACATGTAGTCTCCTAGGTGCCTGCGGCTGTGACACCTGTGACACCACCCGGTCTGGGTGCAACCTGTTCAGTTTATTAATGAGCCTGAGACCCCAGCGGAGTTCAGCTGGGCTCTTCCCAGTAACTGTGCAAGGTGTGGTGCGGTGGGAGCCAACCTGTGATGCCAGCTTCCATAAGTGATTCTCTTTAAAGCATCTTTGGTTGTGCGCACCATCCAAGACAGCTCTAAGCCTTTCAGCCAGATTTTCAGATGATTCCCCAGCAATGAGGACATCATCAAAGTACGGGCAAATGCCTGGAATATTGTGGAGCGTTCGCTCCATCACACTCTGGAAGATGCGAGGGGCTACATTAACCCCAAACTGCAGCCTTTTAACTTTAAATGCTCCCCGGTGCGTTACAATTGTTTGGGCCTCTGCCGCTGCCTCATCAACTGGTAATTGTTGATAGGCCTGAGCCAAGTCAAGTTTGGCAAAAACGCGGTCTCCTTTGAGGGAGGTCAGGATGTGGCTCACCACTGGTACTGGGTACGAGTGCTGCTGCAATGCTTTGTTAAGTGTACACTTATAGTCCGCACAAATTCGGAGTACTCCATTGGCCTTCAGTGGCGTGACTATGGGGGTTTCCCATGGACTGCTGTCCACAGGCTCTAAAATGCCCTGCTGGAGCAGCTTGTCCAGCTCTGCATTAATCTTATTCTTCAACGCGAAGGGCACCTGTCTGGGCTTAATCCTAATGAGTGTGACAGCTGGGTATAAACATAAAGCAATGGGAGGCCCCTTGTATGAGCCAAGCTCTGAACTGAACACATCAGCAAACTCCTTGCAAACTTCTACAAGGTCTGTCATTTGCAAACTGTGAAGTCCAGTCACTTGGATTCCAAGGGCCTCGAACCAATCGAGTCCAATATGACTCGTGCGATCACCCCCAACTACCACCACATCTAGCAACCCTTCAAACTTCCTACGCTGCACCTTGAGCGTGGCTTCCCCCTTCACGCTGACTCTGGAATTCTGGAAGTCAGTAAGAATTAAATTCGAAGGCCTGAGTTTAACTCGTAGGCCGCTTCTACAACAAATCTTGTTGAAAGTGTCTTGGGAAATGATCGATAAAGCGGACCCTGTGTCCAACTCCATCAATAAGGGAACCCCTTGCAACTTCACGTCAATGTGAAGCTCCTTCCTGAGCGGCCTATGGGCCCCGGTTTTAAAAATGCTTCTACGTGATGTGCAAAAACCCACCCTGTTCTGGTTGGAGACCCTGGTACCTTTCTGAAGCAATTCTTCCAAAGACCGGTCCTTCTGGCAACCCAAACAGATGGAGGCAATGTGGCCTTGCCTACCACATGCCCAGCAAATGGCGGAGCGGAAATGGCAATCGGAGTGCTTGTGGTGTCCTCCACATCTGAAACACCGAGGGAATGAGGTTGCCTTGTCTCTGCGCTCTTGAGGCCTTCTCTCCGCTGGCTGTTGTAGTCGGTCCACCTCCATCTCTGGATCCTGTTCGGATTCTTCTCGAGCGACCTCTTGATGGACGGAGATCGAAGTTGGAGGGTTCTTGGTGAGCCACAAGGCCTTCACAGCTCCGCCCGCCACTTCTTCGGCTGAAATTTCTCTCAACGCGTCTTGGAACGAGACGTCTTCCTTTGCGAATATCTTCTGCTGCAACTCACGACTTCTCAGTCCACAAACTAAACGATCTCGAAGTCTCTCTTCCAGGTCCTTGAATTCGCATGGCCTAACTGCTTGTCATAACGCAGCAATAAAATCTGCAGCAGACTCACCAGGCCTCTGGTCCCTCTGCTCGAATGCGTGTTGCCATGCAGTCACCAAAAGCTTCGGTTCAAAATGTTCTCTAAGCATTCTTTTCAGCTCAGCATAAGCAATTGATTCAAGTGGTGCTGGGGCGACCAGATTCTCTGCAATATCGAAAGTCTCCTGCCCACAGACACACAGTAGTGTAGCAGCTTTAAGACCATCTTCTTGGATTTGGTTTACCCGAAAGTAGTTCTCTACCTGGGCCACGTAAGAACTCCAGCGTTCCGGATGAGCTGTGTCAAATTCAGAGAGACGGCCTAGTTTGGACATCGTTACTGCTCGGTAGCCTTGTCAACGCCTGGTGCTGCAAAGGTTGAGAAGGGGTCCTTTTGCCGAGCTCTCCTTCAGCGTTCTCGTACTGTCAGGCAGAGTCGTACTCTCCGGACGCCGAACTTCCCAGCGCTTCAGGCCTCTCTTGGTGAGTCCACCTATCTTCTTTCATTGTTTCCCTTGCAGCAGATCCCATCCTCGTTGCCAAAGGCATTGAGACAAGCAGGAGTAACAAACAGTCTTGTCTTTATTCCATTCACAACAGAACCAAAAACAGAATGGCGTGGATTGCTCTTATACCCCTTTGCAGGGACAATATCAGCCAATCAATGCAAGGCATTTCTTCCGCCTTGCACATGCGCACAAGGCGGGAGACAGCCTGTCTGGTCCCGGGCATTCATGTGGTCTGCCTGGGCCTCTCTGCAGCCTCCTGCACCTGCTGAATGACTCAGCAAGCCCAGGACATAACACTTACCTTCCAATTTTGTTAGGAATTTCAAAAAAGTGCCCTGTTGTCTCTATTTTTCTTTTAGTTTTTGAGCTTTACATTTACAATTTTCAGTCCCAGACAATTTTTTTTTTTGCTTTCCAGGACATATTCACTCCATTCATTATATTTAACCCTCAAATATGTGCATTGGCTCACAGAGTGCACTGTTACTTTTTTATTATGCTTTTTGGAAGTCTTTTCAGTGTCAGTGCCTCTTCAAATTTGGTGAGTGGGTGCTTATTCAGTTTAACCTATAGCCCAGTCATGTACTATTCCTCAAAAGATTCCTGAATGCAATTTATAAATAGGATTTTTGGGGTTCTATTGGGGTAGGTATCATATAGTGCCAAAGGTTCTTAAGAATCTTTTCCAGTCTTCACTGTATTCATTTTTACTTTGTGCACATTATCTTGCAGGCAGTTTGGAATTCATGGGAAACTCTGTTGACCTTGCCTCTAGTGACTATTTTAAAAACAGCAAAGAGGCCAGTTAAAATCACTGGATTACCTGTATGTTTTGCTTGGTGATTTTTAGTCACTGCTTCAAAAAACAGAGCATTTGGGTTTCTAATTGTAAGACTGAAATTATGTTCTGTATATTTTAACCATAGGATTTCCCTCTACAAACTTGTTGCAATTTTCACCTAAATAAAAACATTTTCAGGGTCTCTGAGCATGTATACATATCCTGTGGGGATGGTTTTTTGCAAGTACTTTTGCAGGTTTGGCTTTTCTTCTCTGTGGCAGAAATCTGAAGGTCTTTTTCTTGAAGAACTTAAGTCTAAAAGCAAAGTCTTAATACGTGCAGTCATTACTATTTTATAACCCTTGGATTGTGCCTTTACTCTGCAGAAATAAATCGTGCTGGAGTAAATTAGGGTGCCTAGGGGCTTCTCTCTGACTTGCTGTCTGAAATGCTGAAGACAATTTTATTTCCAGGCCTTAGATCTGAATGCCCCAAATTCCCAATACTAGATTTTTTTCTGAGTGCTGTGACAAAAGAGCCTATGCCTGCTGCTCGTCGTAAGGAAGTTGCCAAAACTGGAACTGTTCAAAATAGGGTTTTTCGGGCTCACATAATTTTTAAATGCAGTACAGCTTTCAAGCTCGTTACTTGACTGCTGAATATCCTGTATAGATATTGGGGAGATTGTTATATAATTCTGAAGCCTTATCTCTGATGCAGTGCAATATTTCAACAATGTTATAATCTTCTGAAACTTCCTCAGCATTTTTACCCATAGATATAATTATATCATTGTCTCCATTTTCTCCAGCGTTGTCCTCAAATTCTGGTATGATTTAATTCATAGAGAGAGGTTTAAAGTGCTCTGTATTTTTCTACCAACTTCTATATAGGAAAACCCTTCTCCAGCTGCCTCTAAGGAAAGCTGCCTTAATGTTAATGTTGCCTGAAAAATGCCTAGCAAAATGTGAGAAGGAATAAGGAATAAGATGATTTCAAATAAGATAGTTTAGTTTATCTGCATTACCATGGATGTGGAAATATCACAGATGATAGTTTCAGAAATGCAAAAAATATATTAAATATGCAAAGAATTTTGATTTTTTTTAAAAAATCCATAAATAATCATAATGAAAGTATGTTTAATTAAAAGACACCTGGTCTTCTTGTGGTGTCTATTCAAGCACAAAACTCTAATAAAAAAACAGGTATGGAAAGTTAATTTTGTTAAGATATTCTGAGTTGTTCTTGAATCAGCATATCTTCACTCACTCAATGACACTTATGTCATTGTTGAACGCTCTGCATAGCAGTTGAGGAATAATTTATTTGACACCCCCCCCCAAATGTGTGGGATAAAACATATGATGTAGTATGAGATATAATAATGTAGTTTATGCTAAAGTGATAATAAATTATTATTATGCAACAAATAGAAATCCTTGGAATGCAAACCAACATTAATTCATATCCTAGCTTTGAGTTTCTTGATTTTCTGTAGTTCAGTATTACATTACATATTGGAAAATACTGTACAGTATTTTGCTTTTAATTGTCCTTTTCCTTTAAAAATTTGTGAAAGGCAGGTGTAAGCTTCGTACTATTTATGAATTGCCAGATCATTTTAGTTTTATTTAGGATATAAGATTATAAAAAGAAATTTGGCTGTTTGAAATGGGGTGAGGCTGCTCAAGCTATTTACCAAGGTCAAACCAAGACTTGGAGAACAAATTAGCATTTTTTCCCAACGTTCCCCGTACTAGCCAATCAGTCTTGTGACTGAATGTTTCTTATTTTTTAACTGAATATTCATTGGACTTAAGTTCCATCACACTTGGAAGCTGCTGACTAGCCTTAGGAATCTGGAGAAAGCCATGTGACATACACAGCTCTTATTTTTGTATGTATAGCAATCGTCAAGGACATTTAGGATGAATAACTAAGGGAGAAACCACACCTTTCTCCTGAAGTATTTGCTCCTCAAAACAATTGCCACACTTAGTCCAATGGTACTGCTGGCCCTTCCAATAAGAAATTCATCTCATGAATGAATTCTTGTGGATTTAGTACCTCAGTTTGTAATGTTCCCTGAAGCACTTTCCTTTATGAGGTATCAAAATCTTCATCACTTTTCTTTCAGCAGTGCTCAGTGCAATCACAGATAGAGAAGTATTGCTCCTTATAAGAGTTGATGTTTATCTATTGGAGATGTTGAATGACATTTTTGCTAGTTTATTTTCAGGTAAATAAGTATTTTGTGACTTATACTGTATAATAATAATCACCTCGGTTGCCATTCTGCGAGAGCACAAATAACATACTTTCAAAATTCTAAATGAGTCTTAAAAGTTTGGAAAGGTATGGCATGGGGCATGGGGAACGTATATATGAATTAGCTGTTACCAATTTCAAAATATTCTTGCATCTCTAATTTAATCATTATTATATTATTATGCCTTTTAAAACAAAGTATGAACTTGAGGGACACTACTTGAAAATATTATTCATATTCTTTTTTAATAAAAGGATTCTTCTCCAAAATGTTATGAGCAGCTATAAGGCATTTTTATACTTGGCTGAAACAATCAAGTGTTGGCAGTGATTTTATATTTTTCTTTGTATGAAAATCTGTATTTGCCATTTAATTTAATGTATTATAAAAATTACATTACCAAATATGTTTCATTTATTTCCCTGTTCCTGAACCTTCAGCTGCCCTTTGGTACTTTTGTTTATTTAAGTTACTTCCTCACCATGAATTTAGCCAAGTGACACAAAAGGATTCAGAAAGTCAAGAGAATAAATCCAGTAGCTGTTGGGGTTGGTCTGGAAATGATTATTTTTCAGTTTTTAATTATTTTTCAGGCTTTCTATACCACTGTCTGGTTTTGAAGAGAGTGACAAAATGTAACATATATGATTCTATATATTTATTCAGTGGCATACCTCAGTTGAGTTAAATTTATGGGTACATAAGAATAAGGAAAAGTAACTTTTAATACTGAAAGTAGAATCCTTTTCAGGTGTTATTAATATAGGAGGGAGGCTTCATTTGATTTATGCATTTATTAACTACTTGCCTAGTGCCCTTACACATATAATAAAGTTCTTGATCATGTGGATAAAATTTTGCAGAATAATATAATGTATGTTGGGATGCCATCATGTTTGCCATGAATGCATGTAGGTTGGCTTGGCTGCCATATTGGCAGCAACTTTACATTTAAATTTACTTTCCATATTTACAAGTATATGGCGTATACATCATTAAAATACACACACACACACACACACACACACACACACACACACACACACACACACACACAAAAACAAAACAAAACAAAACAAAACAGAACAATGAAAGGTAATGGTACCCAACTAAAGAAACCAAGCAATTACATGTTGCTTTTAAATGGGTTAGTTTTCTTCCAATAAGTCATAGCATCTTATCATAACTGTAGTTCCCCAAAAAGAATAAAATGAATATAAGGAAATATCACAAAGATTAATATACTAATTCCATGTATATATAAGCTCCACAGGATGCAGTGCAAAGCTTACAGTCAAGCATTGTGATCAATATTCCTTTCAAACCAATTTAATTCAAGGCGAGGAAGTGCTTACAACATCTTCTTTGGACATTTTCACTGGCAGAATTTGTGCACATCTTGTTTGCAGTTCATCTTTTGATATTCATATCACTGGGATTAGTAACATTGTCTGGTTCTAAGTGCATCTCATATAGTTCAAATGTCCTCTTTATATAGTAATACCATGCAAAAGAATAGTCCTTGTGGATTTGTTCCAGATACTGCTTCTGGGCATATAAGAAAAGATTTATTTCTGAGTGCAGTTTTTGCCTGCCTTAGCAAAAAGCCTTCATAGCTCCCACCCTGCTATCCTTGTCATTCATCAAGCTTAAACAGCAGCCTTAGTATGCAGCCTGATTTAACGCTGTAGCAGGATGATTGAAAAATGGATATCTTTTATAACCATGAATCATTATTTAGATCTGATTGTGTATTATAGTCTTAAATGTGATTCATCAGAAGCTGCCTCAGATACTACTATACAAAATGATAATAGGAAGGAAGGAAATTAATTCTAATGGGCCCTTAGCCAGCACATTAGACAATGTATTTGATTTTTACTGAGTGCATCCATTTTGGGAATGAGTTTAGACAGGTTTTTTATGTGGAACAAAATAATTTCAGTAGATTATTTGTCAAAAATTAAAATGTGAGTTACTTAAAGCATTGGACAAATTGCTTTTCTCCTTTAGACATGATGTTTATTTCCATGAATAACATGACTTTTGTTCATAAAGCCTTCTTCTCACATATATCATAGTTGATGACTTGATTTGTAAATCTATGATTTTCATTTTAAACTTGTCAAAGGTTCTAATGATCTTGTTTATCTGAGACAGAGTAAATATAGCATACATTTATAGCATTCCTATCAACTGTTAGCTTTAGCAATAAAACATTCTTATAGGAATGATTTCTCTAAATCAGTTATAATCTTCTTTGCAACCCAATGTTCTCTGTGATTCAGATCTGATAGCTGCACACTTTGCCTTAGCTTAGACCTGTCAAATCAGCTGTTTTTCTGCGCTTTACTACTACAGTTAAAAAAAAGGACCAAATCAATTAGATTTTCAAACTTCTATATGTACCATTTTTTCTTATTTGGAATCAGTAAACAGCAGCACATAAATAGAACATACAAATTCAAATATGCAGAATTTTGTACTTGTGTCAGCTATTAATCACTGGAGATTAATTGAAACATTAAATTTGACCAGTGGTATCAAACTTCTGCATGCAACTGTACACACACACACACACACACACACACACACACACACACACACAACAAGCATGTTTCTCAAATAGATATATTCACTTGGTAGGAATAAGGCAGGACAGCTGGACTTACAAACTGGGAATAAGTTGGTATTTCACAAAATTTATTTGCATTTTTTACTATGCAATTAATTAGGAAGTTATAGTCATAACCTAAAAACTGTCTCCATAGAGAGATGGTGGTTTATTGCAAATAGCATGCCGTTTAAGCCTATCAATATTCTGGAGACTCAAGCACATATATTGATTAGATAAATGTTTAACAACTCCAGCACACTACTGGTTGGATCTCATATCTTCCAAGGATACTTTATAGCTAACAGTATTGGATCAACAAAGGCAGATATTATTTACCATGCCACACTGCCCTGGAGCCCTAGCAATCTAGGATAATAATAATAATAATAATAATAATAATAATAATAATAATAATAATAATAATAATAATAATAATAATAATAATGAAAAATCAATTTTATTGATGAAAAATATGTTGGTTGGCAGTTTCTCTGCAATGGTATGTCGAAACTTCCATTGTAAAATCCCCATGCCTGTATACTTGTGTCTTAAAATCTTTCATTACTAAAATGTTGTTACACAATGGGGGAAAAAAGGTTATTTATAATGAAGAAAAATTTTATATATAACAGATCATTTGACTATTTGGATTTTACTTCCTTTCTTGCCTTTCCCCAAGTGCAAACAGCATAAAATAAATCATATCATTATCCAAACCATATGTACTGTGGTAAATTAAATGCACTATATATTTCAGAATGGCTGTTAAATGAAATTTCCTAGGCTATAGTTTACAGTATAAGGTTGTCTCACACCAAGTAGTTTCATAAAATATTGCACAATTAATCAATATGCTGCAATTATGACTACTATATATACCCATGTTTTCCTTTGGGAAGCTTTATTTGGTCCAAAATGCAGTAGCCTGTGTATAATCCTAGGTGGAAGCACATTGCATCTGTGTTTACATCTGTGTACAGACAAATCTGTGCTGTGTGCCCTGACTGTCTTCCTATTGGCTTTGAGCACCATTTAAAATGTTAACCAATAAAGCCCCTTAAAGCTTAGCACCGTGCAAGGACTTCACTTGCCCACTAGGATCAATATGACTTACTTAATCTTTCGGGGGGGGGGGGGAAGCAGCTGCTGGTTCCAAACTTTTGGGAGATTCAGAACAGCTGCTTTTTGCTTAAAATGATGGATACATCTTCTGTCTCCACCAAATATACCCAATTCCTATAATCAAAATACCAAGACAAACCAAGATTAGACATACCCAATTCCTGTAACCAAAGACTCTGTGAGATAGTCAAAATAATGCAGTACAATATTAGAAAAAGAAACACATTTCTGAAACTAACCTTTGCTACAAGCTTAACAGTCTTCCACTTCTTGAAGCTTTTTCTAGTGCTATGGATGGTGCCATATACGAGTGTATGAGGACAAAGGAGTGGCATATTTATTACCAAACTCATACACCACTCTAACCTCCAAGGTCTCCCAGCAGTTCGCAGTGTGAATAGAAAAACAGAATAAAACAAGATAATAAATAACAAAAGCTATTTGGACAAACAACATAATCTATTCTATGCTAAGAGTGCCTACCTTCTTTAATCCCCAAAAGCTCTTTAAAACAATTCAGTCTTAAAAGCTGCTTGGAAAGCCATCAAGCAAGGTGCTAGCTTTGCCTTGGCAAGGGGTTGGTTCCCAACGGAAGATCCTATTACTAAAAATCACTTGCTTCTGGCCATTTTTCTCCTCAACTTAATAAAATGAAGGACTGTCAATAGCTTTTCCTGCAAGAACCGTACTGGCGAGTCAAATCCACTTAAAAGAGATAGTCCTAAGGGTAACTGGGTCCAAAATTTCTAGGGTGATACAGTATATCTAAACAATGGATAAATTTCTGTCATTATTGGAAGTGCAATTTTTTAAATTACTATATCAGGTTTTTTCTTTTCTAAGAAAGAAACATCTCTTGGCATTCTGAAAATGTGGGTTTACAGAAGAAAGAGGATCTTTTAAAAGACGTGGAAATTTTCGTATAATAGAATTCAGATATTTATACTTTATTGCAATTTTTATACTGTAGAGATGACAGTTTGTGGGCTATTAGAAAGTTTTCAGTATCTGATATAACAAAGCTAATTCATTTTTGAACACTTTCAGAATTTTTACACCTTACTGGAAAATATTTTAAAGTGAATATTAAATTAAACAAAACATAAGTCTTTTCTGTTATATTACTTAAAAGGCATTTACGTGTATTATATGTTTATCTTTGTTACTGCAGAAAAATTTAGATACTTGGTGCAAATCCAAATCCAAATCCAAAAGTTTAGCAAATGAGATATTTCCCAACTTCAGAGAAGGCATAAATATGTACTAATGTTAGACAATAAATAAATAAAGATGATGCTGTCTTTGACTTTCTAAAAAGATTAAAGCAGATTAAAGCAGTTTAAAGCCTATTCCAAGGAATCTCTAAAGCAGAAATAAGAAAGATCTTTGTGTGTGTTATTCATTGCAGAAACAGGAAAAAATATTATGCTTAAATTCCAGATGGTGGTTATGCAAATAATCCCTTAATGGGTAAGCAGGACTAGTTCCCTTTGCCCGTATTTATTTCCTGAGATTAAGCTTTTGGTTGTGCAAATAGTACCCACAGGCTGGTATGCAACAATAGACATCTGTGCTTTTTCAAATCATCAACAGTAGATTAGTCATTTTGGTTTTGAAATCCTGCAGCGCAAGGATCTTGGCTCACATCCGTTTCTAGTGACTTCTTCTCACCCCCCCCATTAATAAGTTCTTGTCTTATCCCACTCCTGGTTCACAATAATTCACTAAATCTATTGCTATGCAAAATCTTAGTTGATTTTACTGAAATGCTTGACTGGACTGAAACAAAGAAAAATAAGCTAGAGTATTGTTGGACTGGCATAAGGAAAGATTCTGTTATATCATTGTCCAGGTTTAGAAATGTTTGACAATGAGGCTTTGTATTGCAGGATGTCTTCTAGGCTTGATTATAGACAACATGCTTAGCTTCAATCCATCTTTTCTTTTTGAATGCAGAAGAATTTGGGAGTAAACAATTCCTATAAATAAAATTAGGGCACAGAATTGTTACAGCTTAAAAAAAATTCTATTAGACTGAGGGCACAACAGGATTTTTATCTCTTAATACTATTGATGGGCTGAAGCATCTGTCTGAAAATAACAAAATAAGTAGGGAAAATTCTACATGTTTGTCCTGCACAGCCAATGGTTTTAATAAAACATTCATACTGAATTTAATTTTTCATTTTTGGGAGTGTTTAGTAATTAAGGTAGAGATTCTCAGTTGTGAGTGGCTGCATAGAAATCTGCACATAATAATGAAGGGGGAGGCAGATTGGTATCACATACATTGGGGTCACAAATGTAGAAATTATATAATTATTATCAGGGCTTTTTTTTTTGTCACAGAACGCCCAGAACGGAGTTCCAGCACCTTTTTTGGATGGAACCTTGTAGGGTAGGCAAGGCGGGTTGTATGACGTGTGTGAGTTCCGGCACCTTTTTTTTTTTTTCTTCAAAAAAAGCACTGATTATTATTGTTTGCATGATGATGTCAGATTAAAAATGACATTTCAGTGGCTAGTGATGAATGCTTCCTCACTGATGTTTTGTCCAGCCCAACTTATGACTAGCAAAACTGTTTTGAAAATTCTAATGTATATGTATCATGCATATGTCATAGCACACTCTTTTCATAAAGCAAATTTATATTTTTGTTGCACAATACCCAGAGTGCTGCAAATAATCATATTTGGGTAACTTTCATAATTGTATATGTCTAACACAAATTTGTCTTTCTCTCAGAGCTTTGTATGTAGGATCTAAAGGTCTCATGATCATTTTAAACTGTTCTTTTCTCTTATTGAGAGCTAGTTCACACATGCAAGGTGAATGATTATTTTCTCCCTGTGAAAAAGTGAAGCATGTGAGGAATGAAGCATCAAGCCCTGAGAATCATACAATTCTTGCGTATGTAAACAAAATGCAGGACCTTTTCCTAGTGCTGAACTGAAGAACTTGCTATTCATCCTTGAAACAACATAACTGTCCTGGCTTGAATTCTATTGTCTTGTCTTGCCTTTTTTTCACCTGGCTTCCCTCCAAGGCAACATGTGAAGCCTAACAGACTTTACACACCTTGAGGCTGCCCTTGAGTGGTGTGAGGCTAAAAGGAAGAGCACAACCATAGAACCAGCATAGGTAAAGTCAGGTTCAGCCTGTTGTACTTCTGTGGTATGGATGAAATAAACGCTATATCATGGGGACACAGCAGAAATTAGTGGTTGCCAGGGCATGGCTGTGCAATAGTTAAAAGGAAGCAGGGAAAATCCAGAAGCAGAATTGTGACTGGAAGTGATTGATTTTGAACACTTCTAACCAGGCCTTTAAGAGTATTTTGAAATAATGCAATTATTTAAACATGGAGCTAAGTACAACTGGATTAGTTTCAGAGGTATGCATTGCTATGCTGAATTTTATACATTCTGTTCCTCATCATAAAATTGGATATTTGCTGATTCAATTTGTTTGGTATAAATGCAGCACCCCCTTTGCAGACTAGCTGTTGATGAAATGAACTCAGAGGTGTGAGTGTTTATGTGCGTGAGAGAAAAGCACTATTGAAGAAGAGCCTAAGGGAATAAATTACTCAGTCATGACACTGTAGAAACACTCTCCTCCAGACCCAGCATTTTGAAGTTATGAAAATTGAATAATGCTGGGCAGAGGCAGATTTCTTATGGAAAACAAGTGCCAGGTTGACCTGGGGGATTTGGATATATAAAAATTAGTGGAAGAGTCACTTCTGCATGCATTGCTTTATTGCATTTTCCCATTCTGCTAATCCAGGGGTCAGCAACCTTAAATACTCAAAGAGCCACTTGGACCCATTTCTCACAGAAAAGAAAACATTGGGAGCCACAAAACCCTTTTGACATCTAAAATGAAGACAAAACTGCATATATCCTTTTTTACCTTTATGCTATGTATAAAAAAACTATAGTGTGTTGCATTTATGAAATCAATGAACTGCTACAAAGAAAACAAATTTTTAAGAGGGGAAAAAAACCCTTTCTCTTTCATCCCAACAGGTAAAAACAATTTTAGTAGCTTATCTACCATTTTTAAATACAGCATAATTATCCCCATACCTCATCTCTTAATTTAAAAAAATCAAAATATTTCATTAAATGTTCTTTACTAAAAGTCCAGTAAGGACAACATCTATTCATATTCTCTCTCTCTCTCTCTCTCTCTCTCTCTCTCTCTCTCTCTCTCTCTCTCTCTCTCTCTCTCTCTCTCTCTCACTTTCCTCTCCCTCCATCTCTCTCTTTCTCTCTCCCCCTCTCTCTTTCCTCTCCCTCTCTCTCTCTCTCTTTCTCTCTTTCTCTCTCCTGCCCTTGGTCTGCCAGTCCTCTTCCTCCACTAAGTAAGTAAAAGTGTGTGCGTGCATGTGTGTGTGTGTGTGTGTGTGTGTGTGTGTGTGAGAGAGAGAGAGAGAGAGAGAGATGCTGCTTTCTGCTTTCTTCTGCTTCCTGCTTCCTGCGGAGACGCAGCAAGGGCAGGGAGCCCACCCAATAAACTTGTCAGCTTGTCTGAGAACAGCATGAGGCCAGCTGGCCAGGTGAGCAGAAGATCGGGGAGAGAGAGAGAGAGAGAGAGAGAGAGAGAGAGAGAGAGAGAGAGAGAGAGAGAGAGAGAGAGAGAAGGGAACCACAAGTACCTCTCTCTGTCTCTGTCTCTCTCTCTGCAAATGGCCGAGGAGGACTGGGAGCTGCAGTAGAAGGCTGAAAGAGCCACATGTGGCTCCAGAACCGTGGGTTGCTGACTGTGGGCTAATCCATAGGGTGAGTAGATATAGGGACTGTCTTCATGAAGCTCTTTTACTTTCTGTCTGTGACACTATCAAATTAGTTGCTGGACTGATATTCCCAGGCTATAATCACTTCCAGTCCCTTTTCATTGTTTCCAGAACCTCCATTTCTCTTATGATGTTGTAGAGATACCATGTTAGTTTCCATGTAGTCTAGCAGATCATATGGCCTTTAATTCCTCTAAAACCATTGGTTGTGCAGAAGCGTTTATATTCTGTCAATATTCACAGAGGTGAATATTGTTGACCATATATACCTCTGGCACATGATATGGAAACCTCAGGTAAGAAAAAGGGTGAATCTTGAGTCCAGCTTGCGGATCATATCCCTCTTTTCCAGGAATGTGTCATTGAGATGAAAAGTTTGAAGCACGAAAGATGCTTAACAGGTTTTGCCTCTTAGCATTCTGTTTAGTTGTACAATCATAAAACATTGTTGAATTCTTCAGGCTGACATTATAATCTCTAAACTGTTCTACCCTGAACTGCTGCCCTGCCAATGTGTTGCAAATACAATTTAGAGAACTCTCATCTATGCAGTCTTGGATGATAGCATAGGCATATCCCTTCCAAAATTATCCAAAAGTTTGTAAGATCAGTTCTTGTTTCTGAGCTTGTGTAGGTTTTGGCATTTTCCCCAATCAAATTCACTAAAATCTTCCACTATTTATTTGAATTTGGTTTTTATTTTAAGTTGGTAAGAATTCCATTGGAGAGGGAGAACTACAGATGACCCGGTGACCTTGTCAACAATCCCTGCATATAACTAGAAAAAGGAACCTTCTTTCTAAGAGCCTTTATTGAAAATTGCCAAGCTGAAACACAAAAGGGAATCTTCCTACAAAGGAAGACTCATTCTGATTTGAATGAACCTTTTAACAAATTGTTACTTGCCATCTCTTTTGTTGTTGTTGTTGTTGTTGGTAAACTCTCAAGCATACAACCTGCCATTTAAATCTTTTAAGCTGCTCCAACCTAGCAGCATTGTGTGAAAAATGATCACTGGAATTCACAAGCCTAGTTTTGCCTTACTATTTGTAGTCTGATAATGTGTACACTCTGAAAATAAATTCAATGTGTATTTCAGAGTTAACTTGAAACTGAAAAGTGGCAGCGGGAAGAACAACAGCACAGATGAGATTCTCCAAGAGTGTCTAAAACTGTATGTATTTCAAAAGGATGCTGAGCCTGCAAAATTTTCTGTGCACCGACCTTGCTGAGAATTTGTTATTTTGGGCTTTAGTTTCATCAGATGGGAAATGAAATATTGCATTTAATTTACATAGTTGTGTTTGCTCCAGGGAAAGATTCAATTTTATTTCTAAAGTAACCATTATGTTTATTGGCCTGATGCTTTCTCTTTGATCTCACTTCTGTGTGTTTTGATGACTTCCTTAGAATCTAAGGGCCTGGGGTGAGTGGGCAGAATTTCATTTCAAGCACCCATCCTTTCCTGTCAGAGTATCTTGCATCAATATAATTTTTCAGATCATTTCTTTGTCTGTTGATAGTCCTTTGGTGAATATCTTAAAAGTTAGAGAAATATGGTTGATCTGTATGGTTCAGTAACTATTAACTGCTGCAGGCAAGTTCTTGAATAAATGCAGGTCAACCATTTGAAATGGATTATTACCACAGCCAGTGAGATTCAAGAAACATTTGTCACTTTTCAGAAAATTACTGGTTTAGTTCAGGATTGTTTAAAGTCTAATCAAACTCCATTCCTGCTATCACTCTAATAAGCATTCTAAACTTTGGTTTGATAAGGGCTGTTCAAGTCAAGGCTGTGGTAATTTCAGCTTAGTTCCATCGTGATTCTCCCTCTTTAGTAAATTTTTCATTTACTAAAAAAGAAGTGTAAAAAGCTTCTGGCAGAGAAAAAGCAAAACTATTCATTAACGATATAAACTCTAACAAGTAGTTACAAATAAGGATGACTGTTGTGGCATCTTATTTCTCTATCTTCAGATAAACCTACCTATAGAGGGGCAATGATTTTATCTCTTTACAGATACTTCAGCAGCTTATTCAGTTCTTCTTTCTGTGCTGATTCTCTTGGCCTCCCTATCTCTGATCCCCATCCACACTGGTTGGCCCACAGTTTCACAATCAGAAATCCAAAACATTAGGTTGCTTTATAAATATGTATATTTAACTCTGTCTTAAACTTTATTTTGTTTATCACTATTAAGATACAATACTCATTCATTCATTCATTCATTCATTCATTCATTCATTCATTCATTCATTCATTCATTCATTCACAGAACACTCTGATCGTATTAGTGTATCATTCTAATAAATTGATCTAAATATAAAAACTAATTTCTGATTTGAAAAGTGGTAAAGTTCCTGAAGTAAAAATATGATTTTGCCAGAGTTACTGAAAGTAAATCCTGATTGGTGAACCTCTGTGTAAGCCTCTCTGTTTACTGCCATTAATAGCCATGAATGCTATGAATAAGTCATTGTAGCCCCCAAAGTGTCTTAATTCTGACTTTCTCCAAATATATATAAAGAATATATTAGGCAAATCCCAGATAACTATTGTCCAGTTAGCTTGCTGTCAATAATTAGTAAACTTTATGCCCAATATTTATACCAGTGTTTTTCAATCTTGGTAAGTTTAAAATGTGTGGACTTCAACTCCCATAATTCCCCAGCCAGTATGTTGATGAAATTGAAGCGTATTCAGAGAATATTTGGCTCTCAGACAAGTAGGTTTTAAATTGGGATATTCTACCATAGATCAATTTGAAATTTTGCTCTGGGGCTCTACATATATTATTTAGTTTGAATGCATTTTTTTTCTTTATTGATTTTTCTCCCATTGAATTCAGTGGCCAAGTATGTAGATGGCAAACATGAATTAATGAATTATCTCTTGGGATTATATTTTAAGGGACTAGTTCAACTTGGTTGAAAACATTGATCATTAGGGAAATTTTAAATACTGAACCATACATTGAACATCTCTTCCTCTTAGCGATTTGTTGAACCTAGGCAATTGACATCATTGCATCTACATGTCTATGGAGATTCTCAGTCACCCAGGTCATAGTTGTCCCAAAGATGCTTTTTCAGAAGGCAACTGGACTTTCTTGTTTTTCTTTGAAGACATTTTGCTTCTCATCCAAGAAGCTTCTTCAACCTCATGAAAAAGCATCTTTGGGAAATTACATCTACACTGCTTAACAGTCTTCCACTTAAATGGCCATTCTAATGTTACAAATCTTTAAGAGCTTAGATCAATGTTTTCCCAAGTACTACGAACAACAGCTCCCCAAGAATGCCACTTGGGATAAGATTTATGAGAGTCAAAGTCCCAACTGATTTGAAGGAACTAGGTCAGGGAAGGCTCTCTTAGATATTAATCAGAAAAGAAGAAGAATGAGAATTCTTCCTTGTAAGAATTGGCAATGAGGCTTGTTATGATTTTCAAAGAAGATTAAAATCAGCACTGAATGGCAACCAAAGTGGATAGGAAACCAATTCAGGGCTTGAAACACCTAGGTAACATGCTTTGGTCAATATATGACAACCAACATTTTGTACCAATTGTAGTTTCCATCTACTCTTCAAAGGCAGCTCATGTAGAGTATATTGCAATAGTTCAAGTGTGCAGTCATGAACATATGAGTCATCATCATGAGGTCTCCTGCTCTAGCTATGTTCACAACTAGTGTACCTGCCATAAGAGATGAGAAGGGTTAAGAATACTTTTCCCAGTTTATTTTGTTCTCTCCAAAAGGAGGAGAGCAAGAGATTTATGAAAAGGATAACAAGGCAAGTTAGAAATATATGATTACCAGATGTGATGAATTCAGTTGGTGCGATTCTACAGATGTAGTCACTGTTGTATGGGAATTAAGACATTCTCTTCTTCACCCTTTTCTTCTGTAACATAAAGTGAAATCTTATTTTCACTTGTCTGCATTCAACTATTCTATTGATATTACCTAGCTAGGTAGCTTGGTAGTTTGCAATTTTGAATACTGATTGAACATAGAGATGTATTGTGTTATGGGAAAATAGGAAGACAAAGGATTGTTAAATATGTTCACCCCCTTGAGTTATTTATAAAAATGATAAAGAAGTAGTATAATAATGATGGGATGTAAATAAATTAAATAAAAAATAAAAAAGTTACACAACTATTGCATATTTAGATATTACACAAAGAATGAATTCAACTATTTATCTTAAATAGTCTACATCTAACACAAGTAATATGCAACAAAGTTTCTTTAAAGATATGATTGTTCTTTAATTGGATACCTCAAGGCTCAGTGAAAGAGTCTAATGTCTCATTTTAAGTTCTGCAAATACCGAATGTTCAATGATTAATTAAAACATGTATGATGAACCTTACTGCATAGGCGAGCTTGACTTCAAGATCTCATTCTTATTGGCTGTCTTCCCATAAGAATTTGTCCTGAAGCTCTTATAGTTGTCTTCCTGCTGTGATATTTATTTTTGTCTGAACCTGGTTCCCTTTTATTGTATTTGAAGATTTAGGGGGCCTGAAGGGGGACATCTGAAGAGAGGTTTGTGCAGTTTCATGTTTAGATTTGATGCACTAGATGTTTTAAAGACAAAATGCTTTTGATTAACACCATTAAAGAAACATTCATAGGAAATATCTCACGAATTCTGACAGAAATTGAATGAGATTCATTCAAATATTGCTATAGAATCTGATTTCTCTTCATTTCTTCTTTATCCCACTGCAGAGGTTTCTTCAAGACTTTGACAAGCTTCTTGTTGTAAATCCAATAGGAAAAAATTGTCCAGTTTGCTCTCTTGGTTTATCATTTGTATTTCCCTTTAGAATTTTAATTTCTGTTGTTGAGCCAGTGAAACATCCTCTTCCAAGTCATTATCTTGGCCTATCAGTTTAAATCTACTTTTGATACTATCTTTATCTTGTCACATAATATTTGTTCTACACCTGTCATTTCTCCAATGACATCTTTTGGACATAGTCTATCCATAGAACAGTTTATTTAGAGTGAAAAACTCACCCAATGAAGAATGTTAAACTTGTTCTGAAAGTCTTTAATAGCTTAGAAATAGTTAATGAGCAATTTCCAAAAATGTTTAGAAAGTAAGGTTTGTGAACTTGCTGTCCTTTAAAAGGTTCTGCATGGTTGCTAGCAAGATGGCTGATCTGTCTCCTGGTGCTCAAACCAATGGAAAACCATTGTCCTGTGATCTCACATGAGGCAGTTGTCTGGAGCATATCCATATGATCTCAGGAGACATTTTAAAAAAACTGGTTTACTCACTAATTTCTTGGTCCTTGCCATGGTTGTTAGTCTACTTTGGCAGAACCATTTTTAGTTCACCATTTCTCCCCCAGAAGTTGACTCTTACAGTTTTTAAGAGTTATTTGAAAACCTATAAACCATTCTGTTTTATTTTTGTTTTTCTTCCCCTAACACTTTCACAATAATTTTGTGTATTTTTATCATTGTATTTAAATATTTTATTGTAAACTGATTTGAGATGCATTTAATAGAATAAGAGAACAGAGTTGGAAGGGACCTTGGATGTCTTCTAGTCCAACTCCCTGCTCAAGCAGGAAGTCCTATACCATTTCAGACAAATGGTTGTCCAATCTCTTCTTAAAAGTGTTCAGAGCATGGTGGGCACAGCATGGTGTATCTTTGTATATAATCTCCCCATAGCACTTATTTTGATCAGTCATTATCAATTTAATAAAAAGTTTTTAATTAAAACTTTTAAATATTTAATTAAACATTTTAAAAAAAATTTACTCTCATGACCCTGCCTTTTGGGAGTGTTGCATATATATATATAAATAAAAAAGTGTGTCATGTGCTCAAATTTCTAGGGAGGATTTTTAGGATGACAAAATTAGAAAGCTAGACATTGTATATTGTTTATATATTTTTCCTTATCTGTTCTTCCTTATTGTCTTAAATTCAGACTGATCATTATTTCAGGTTAATAAAACAGCTAAAAAATTTATATTCTCTGCCCCTACTAAAATCTCTCATCCTTTTATAGTAGAAATCACATGTGCACTGCAACAGGGTGGGTAATTAATTTTTCCAAAAGGCCACATATGAAATTGGGACTGTTGTGGAGGACCAAATAATCAGAGTAGAGAATTTATACGCACATGCATACATTGAAAAAGAATAGTGGTCACCTTCAAAATAAAAGTGATGTAGTTCTATTGCTTGCATGGTGTAGGAGGGACCAATCTACTGGGCCTCCCTTGGCCTTAGGAGAGACTAGTGTATTGCGCCTCTGGTGGCATGCGGAAGGACGGGTCCACCCGCCTTCCAAGCGCAAGAGGGGCCTACTGGCTGGGCTTGCCAAGGCAGTTAACTTCTCTCTTATTGGTACTTCTGGCAGCAAAGCGCTATTTAATTTCTGATTGACCTTACAATGCCAGACAGGAATAACCAAAGTGCCAGATGTGGCCTGGGAACTGTGAAATGCCAAGGTCTGCACTGCAGTCATATGGCAGTTTTTTTTGAAGCTACATAGAAAAAGCCACATAGTAAAGAATGTTGGGGACACATGAAAAAACTTTGGAAGCATAATAAATAAATGACTGAAATAGTCTGATTAAATTGGAATTAAACACATTTGCATTCTATTAACTCCCAGTGTGTCAAAATGAATTAAATTCTTATCTCTTTAACCTGTGCACAGTGAACATAGCTTTTAAAGTCTGATTCATTACATGCGAGAACACACACAATCTTGGCACCATTATAATTACTTTCTTCTCTTTTCTAAACAGTGACAATTGTGTAATTATATCAATTCACAGCGTGTTTAGTGCAAACTGTTTATATCTTTTTACAAATATCGAGTAAAAATGAATTCTCTAATGTTTTCCTTTGCTGCCACAAACTTTTTCAAAGGCCTGCGGAAACCTCTTCAGGATCCCAAGGGATTTGTGACATATTTAGCATCCTATGTTATTAGCATGGGTTTTTGGATAACCCGCACATTTTGTTTTGTTTTATTTGTGGCAGGCAAACTGTCATGCAATCCATAACATGCTGATGTATATCCTTTGTTCTGCTCCAGTCAAATAGATGTAATAGGCTTTTGATGCAGTCTGCAAAATGTGAACCAGGAACACATTCCTTCCTTCCTTCCTTCCTTCCTTCCTTCCTTCCTTCCTTCCTTCCTTCCTTCCTTCCTTCCTTCCTTCCTTCCTTCCTTCCTTCCTTCCTTCCTTCCTTCCTTCCTTCTCTTTTCTGTTTGTTTCCTCAACCTCCAGCCATAACCTAGATATTTATATTTTACATCGAACCTGAATATCATTGCTAGTATTTATTTAAGCTCCTTTGTCTATTAGTTTACATTGGTCTGATGATTTATTTCCTAGAAAGCATATTTCAAATATCTAAATTTTCCCTGCTGTATTATGTGTAATATATAAGATGGCCATTCTTGCTTAAATTTGGTTAGATCTGTTTAATAGATATGCACAGTCAATTTTTTAATTGATAACTATTTTCTAATGCTGATCTCCAAATCTCATAAGGTCAGCAAAGTTCCTTTCTTTCGATAGTGTGTCAAATTTATTCTTACAGCTGTAAGTATACAGTATGTCTTAATAAATTGTGATATTTTTCATTTATGTTTTCTGGGATGATACCCAATAAAATATTTGAAGTTTCAGTTTTAAATTCATTTTTAGGATTTTTTGAATATTTTTGATATATTTATTTTAGTAGTTCTGAGGTTTTCTTTTACAAAACCACCATGTATAATAACATTTCCCTTCTTTGTATGATGTTTGTAACATTTATTTATATGATTTGGCTTCCTTGGTAATTATTAACAAAATTACAGTATATACCATCTGTAAAACATTTTATACCAAATTTATCCTAAATTACACATTGGAGTAAAGTTTATTGATTCCCCCCCACAATTCTGTACTATGATTATTTATTTGAAGTTTTGTATCTGCCTTATGATTTTTGATTTGTTCCATCTCTGTCATATTTCAAGAACAATCTTAATTTTATTTATTTATTTATTTGTTATCCCAATTTTATTATTTTTACAAATAACTCAAGGCAGCAAACATATCCAACACACCTTCTTCCTCCTATTTGCCCCACAACAACCCCTTCTGAGATGGATTGGACTGAGAAAGAACGACTGGCCCCAAATCACTTATATATCTTAGTAGGTGATCTTCACTATCGAAGTGTTTGACAGTGAAGGTGAAGCTAGCAGTAAAGATACTGGACTTAACCTATTTTTTAGAGGACTCTGTATTGTTTATTTACATTTCATCTTATAATATGTCCTTTCAAATGCTTTTCTTTTTTTGGATTCCATTGGCTAATTTTAAATTATATTATCATACAAGCTGTCTACCCCAGAAATCAAAATGGAGGAATATTAATCCAATAGAAGAGAATAAATGTAGCTCAGGGTTGAACAGTGGAGTGATTGGTGCTCTCTGAGCTTAGTTATTTCCTTGCAGCAAAGAACCAAACTCAGAGAGCACCAAGCACTCCACAGAATATTAATCATTCATTTGAAAATTTCGAGAACTCTTCTAGCACCAGCCTTCTATATATGCACCACGTATAGGAAGAGGAAAAGAGGAAAAAAGTGTTGGCTCCACTCCCAGTAGTCACGTACCATTTGGCTCAATCTACCACTTCCAGTAAAAGTTTAGAACATAAGTACTTCTTTGGAAAATATATGTGCATGTGCCATATTCAGCTAGGCCACAATTAATGCGAGTTTGAATAATGCAATATTTGATATACTGTGAATTGTAAACTGATACCTCACTGCATTTAACGTGATTCAGATATTCAGTTAGTGCAAGACTGGTGAATGTGCAATTTATTTATTTATTCTGCCTTTATTAATTTTTACAAATTCACTTGAGATTAGCTCATTGCAATTGTGTTTGGGGTTTTAAATACTGCTAATCTTTGTGTGGGCAAACTGGAGAAAAATAAAATTCCACCAGAGGAGAAAATAGCACAAGTTTAAAAAAGAAGTGTGTTATTACATTTGGGCAAATATTTGATGTAATTGAATAACATGGACATGGTCATAACAACAATATAATAGGACAAGATGTTAGAATGCCTGAATCTATGGTAGATTTTTTTGGATGTAATTGGCTTCATACATCTACAAAGTAATTTTATGAGTGGTATCTGGTGCCTTACTAAATTTCATGGTTAACTATTAGATTATGTTTTTCTAAGTTCAAAGGCTTTTTAGAGCAAAGTTTGTTGATTATAGTTTATGTCATTGTTCTTAATTAAATCATGAACAATGTGAAAACTAAATCCGAAGAGTCAGAAGAAAGATAGAAAAATATATTTTCCATAGTCATCTCTCTTCTCTCCCCAGATTTCTCAGTTTCAATGGCATTCAGAAAGATTAATATGAAACATTAAGCCAAACAAGTTATAGGCAACCAGCAATGACAGATGGTAACCTAGATGTTAGCCATTGCTTTTCTGTACAGAATAATATACAGATGATTTAATGTTGTTCCTAGGATCATTGGAGAAGAGGGCAAGTGTCTGTTAATTGGCTTTATAGTTTGAAAGGAAATGCATTCTAATCCTCATGGATGTGATCTAAAATCTAAGATAACAATGAACTTAAAAATATATATAAAAAATCTTGCATCTAGGGACAGATACCCTCTCCCCTCATTGAACAATATGGAGAGCACATTAACATAATTTTTTCAGGTCAGAAATGACCAACCTCTGTACATACATTTTTGTTTTCTATGTACTGTGTCATAAAAGCTGCAGTGAAAGGCAGTATGAGATATTATATAAACAACCTTATAGAACAAGAGCTGCTGGAATTCTGGTGACAAATCTGTCATTGGACAGAAGCAAAACTAGTACACAGTTACTATAATTAGTATTACTGCACTAATACTCATATCAGCTAGATATACCGATGCAACATTTGGTTTCTATGCTCAGTCATGACATAATTTTACAAAGGCTTCATTGAGGGACAGATTATCAGCTTGCTACTTTTCACAGGGTTAGAAAAAGAAAACACCCCATTGTTAGGAATCCACAGAAGGTTGTGCTTGGAGAGACCACCTACCTAGAAATGAGCTTTAGCTTCTTGATGTCAGCTGTTGAAATTCTACCCCTTCCTGGGTATGGAATTTTCTGGGTGTTAAGTCTTGTAAGCAATCCTGATTTTTTTGCTGATGGAAAGGAGGGTGGGAATAGTTTCTTTATGAATATGTAAAGATCTAATCTTTGGCTGACTTGAATTGTAAAGTGGTAAAAAATCATCTAGACCTTTGGTTATTTCAAACAAAGTATTGTGGGATCTCCTATAGCTGCTACCCTTGGATACTAATGGTTTTTATAAGAGACGAAGTAGCAAAGTGCTGGGCTCACACAAAAGACAATTCATTGACAACATAGAATTTATTTTTTTATGCAGATAGCCTCCTGAACTTTGATTTAAGAAGTAACAAAGAAAGCACAGTTTTACTAAGGATTCCTAGATATGATAAGAGGACTATTTTAAATACAGTCTCTAATAATGTTCAGGCTGAGTTGTTAAGAATTAGGGGAAGAGTCTTACAATAGTAGATTTTGCAAAAGAAAAGGATATGGCTGATAACTAACACTTGGTTTTTCTTGCAGTCCAAATAACCTATACATTTGAGAATTGAGGGACATATTATATGCATATAGCACAAAGGAACTATATACTCTGGGGTCCTTGGGGTTCTCTGAGCTTGGTTGTTTTCTTACAGATAGTTTCATTACCTCAGTGCTTGGTGGTTTTCTTACAGATAGTTTCATTACCTCAGTGCTAGTAGGGGGTAGGGTTTGTTCTCATTTTATATACCAGAGGCTCACCCCATTAGTGTTGGTGGAAGTCTTCTTGGTGGTTCCTTGATTGGATTGTTGTTTACTATTAGCTTGTTTGTCTGAGCTGAGAGATGATTTTTTGTTCCTGCTAATGATAGAGCAAATGGAGATTTCATGTTTGAATGCTCTCAATGTATATAGAAATAAACACATCACTAAGAAGATTAATACTTTTTCTTTCTTTCTGATGGACAGTTTTCTAAATAAAAAAGTTGGAAGGGACCTTGGAGGTCATCTAGCCCAACCCCATGCTCAGGCAGGAAACCCTATACCATTTCAGACAAATGGCTGTCCAGTCTCTTCTTAAAAACTTCCAGTGTTGGAGCATTCACCACTTCTGTAGACAGGTTGTTCCACTGTTAATTGTTCTAACTGTCAGGAAATGTCTCTGTAGTTCTAGATTGCTTCTCTCCTTGCTTAGTTTCCATCTGTTGCTTCTTGTCCTGCCTCAGGCACTATGGAGAATAGCTTGACTCCCTCTTCTTTGTGGCAGCCCCTGAGATATTGGAACACTGCTCGTCCTTTCTTCATTAAACTACACATACCAATTCCAGCAACCGTTCCTTATATGTTTTAGCCTCCAGTCCCCTAATAATCTTTGTTGTTCTTCTCTGTACTCTTTCTAGAGTCTCAACATTTTTTTTACATCGTGATGACCAATACTGGATGCAGTATTCCAAGTGTGGCCTTACCAAGGTGTTGTAAAGTGGTATTAATACTTCACGTGATCTTGATTCTATCCCTCTGTTAATGCAACCCAGCACTGTGTTGGCCTTTTTGGCAGCTGCAACACACTGTTGGCACATATTTAAGTGATTGTCCACTAGGACTCCAAGGTCCCTCTCACAGTTACTACTATTGAGCAAGGTACCCCCTATACTATACCTGTACATTTGGTTTTTCTTGCCTAGATGTAGAACCTTACTTTTTTCACCATTGAATTTCATTTTGTTAGATAGCGCCCAGTGTTGAAGTCTGTCCAGATCCTCCTGTATACTAAGCCTGTCTTCTGGAGTGTTGGCTATTCCTGCCAGCTTGGTGTTGTCTGCAAATTTGATGATTTCTCCATCTATCCCCTGTCCAAATCGTTGATGAAGATGTTGAAGAGCACTGGGCCCAGAACAGAGCCCTGGGGCACCCCACTACACACTTCCCTCCATGTAGATGTGGTTCCATTGAGGACCACACACTGAGTACGGCCGGTCAGCCAGCTACGGATCCATCTGGTGGTGATGCTGTCTAACCCACATTTTTTCTATCTTATCAAGTAGTAGGTTGTGACTACTTGATTGACCTAATGAGAGTAAATGAGACCCAATTAGTATAGCAACTGAACTAGATGGGACATTGCTACAATGATATTAGAAGATACACTACTGTAATAATTTTTGGTAAAGTATTATTTTGTAAGCAAGGCATTTTATGTTTCACATTTTAAAGATCCTTAAGCAAATGTAATTATATTTTCAAGAAAAGAAAAAAAATGGCAAGCAAGCAAATGAAGCATGCCTCAGATAACATATGAATTGAAGTCTCCTATATGCAGTATAAACTCAACAGTGCTCAAACAAATTAGCTTGTGAACCTTTGTAAGTAAAAGTTATGTCATCTTAAGCAATATCTGTGCAGTCTGATCTTTTTTTTTTTAATTTTGAACATACAATGCCACAAAAGGCAAATAGCATTTAACCACTGCATCTACATGTAAGAATTTCAATTTCAGTTAAGATATCTCAGATTATCACTTATGCTATGTTGCACCAAATTCTTTAAAAACAAAACAGACTTTTCAATCAGAATTTACAACAAGGTTGTGTTTGTATTATATTTTTCTTATGATGGTCCATAATATTTATGTTGATTTTCACATTGTTTCTTGAGAAAAGAATTTGAGTCAATGCAAAATTTGGATTCTTCTGGTACAAAACTTTTTATGAAAGACAGTCATGAGCTGTCTTTTGCCTTTAGTGCCTCATGAAAAAATTAATGCAGATGCAAAATGTTTCCTGGTATTATTAAGGAATCTATGTCCTTCACAACATTTGAAAGAAGATACAGATGCTACTTTGACAAGTGTAGAAAAATAAGATTTAGATGACACAAATGTCATGGAACAAGGAATAATATTCCCTTTTTCCCAGATTTATTAGTTTAAATTAATTTTTTTCATATTTTAGTTTTTAGGGGAATAATTACAGAATTTCACATATAATATTTGTGTGAATGAATGATGAACTTGAATGAACTTGAAAAAATCTCTTCTGCTTCCTTTAGTATAGTATTTCTCAACCTTGACCATTTTAAGGCATGTGGACTTCAAGTCCCAGAATTCCACAGCCAGCAATGCTAGCTGTGGAATTCTGGGAGTTGAAGTCCACATGCCTTAAAATGGTCAAGGTTGAGAAACAGTGAAAGTATATTCTCAGTAAATATAAGACAATGCTCTAATTTAAAGGTAAGAAATTTGGAAAGGAATCTAGTGCTTTTGCAGATAAACATTCAGCTAAAAAAATAAACACATTTTAATTATGTTTCCTTCTGTTGTATCTATTCACTCAAATTTGTAAGAGATATTTGTTCTTTGCTCTGTTTCCTTGCTGCCTTTATGGACTTTTATTGGATGCAAAATTATAGAATGTATTTAACAAGCAACTTTCTATATTTATTAGCAAATTTCTCAGCAAGAATTAATGTTCCCTGCATATTCTTTCCCCTTTCACCCTTCAAATTAAAAATATGACAATAAAACTCTGGAAATATTGTTGAGGTGTAAATTTTGAAATCTTGATACAAAATTCAGAAAATGGAGGAGAGTTCAATGAAATAATGTTTATAGCAAGAGCGTGCAATTAATTTCCCCAAGGAACCACATGAAAAATTGGGACTGTTGGGGAGGGCTGCCGCTGCTGCCCCCAATACTGTTGCCCCACCCATAAACCCAACACTGCCCCTCCCCCAGTAAGAACTGGAACCACCTGTGGGCCAGATGTGGCCCATGGGCCATAAAATGTCCAGGATTGGTTTATATGTTTGGAAGAATCAAAATCAAATTTTAATCTAAATTCATATCATATCTCTGATATTTGCATCAATCAATAAATCAGAATAGAGCTGGAAGGGACCTTGGAGGTCTTCTAGTCCAAGCCCCAGCTCAAGCAGGAGAAATCATTTCAGATAGGTGGCTGTCCAGTCTTTTCTTAAAAACTTCCAGTGATGGAGCGCCCATGATTTCTGAAGTCAAGCTGTTTCACTGGTTAATTGTCCTCACTGTTAGGAAGTTTTTCCTTAATCTCAGCCTGGTTTTCTACTTGATTAGTTTCCATCCATTGTTTCTTGTCTTGCCTGTTGCTTTGGAAAATAAATTGACTCCCTCTTCTTTGTGGCAGATACTGCTAGCATGTCCTTGATATTATGTCATTCCATTAGTCCTATTCCAAGAATGTATTATGCACTCTTTGCTTGTTTGTCCTCTAAGTACTAAGCTGACAGAGCAAATATGTTCTTGTTATTATTATGTACTGAACTAAATTAAGAACCACATTCACAACTCTTCTGGCAATAGCTCTGCTGGAATATGGATGTGTGAACATAGTATGTGGATTTTGATTGATCTCCACATCAACATTAATCCATGAATGTAAGGTATTTGTTGTTTTGGTGACTGACCAGATGGCACCCCTTTTCCTTCCCTGTTCAATGTCAGCAGGGATAAGAATTAAACCTTACTTTAATAATAATAGCATCTGCCGAAACATTTGAAGTAACAAGTTAGTTCAGAAGTGCCAAAAGTGACCACGTAGTTCATATTTCTCTGAGCTTCAACAGAGGTAGAAAGCTAGATCTGTCACTGTTCCCTCCCTCAGTGCTCAACTCACCTAATTATAGAATGTGCTTTTCTCTAATATTTTGGATAGATGTCTACGCAACAAAGCTATAAAAAGTTATACATGCTCTCCAGGCAGCGTACTTTTCTGCTGAATTTGATGTTAACATTTAACCTAAATCTGTCTTTGTGATTTCAAAGCTATATTGACATTTTTAGAAAAATTATGGCTCCAGATTCACAAAACAAGGATGTTTATTCTGAGTATACGCCTGTGTGTTGATGGGTTGCCCCTCCTCTTATGTTGATGCAATATTTAATTATGTTTCCACCTTTCATTTATACAGCATTTAACAAATGCAACTATTTTATGCTAGATACAACATTTGTAAGACCATTGTTCCTGTTAAACATAGGAAGTCTGTTTAAATCAGATTGGGGACCAGCAATCTGTGAAGCTATACTTTTTAGCTTTTTTGGCATTCATTACAGTCATAATTATATGTTTAATCATACTACTACTATTACGATGATAACACCACTACCATTGTGACAATTGCAAGAGCCAGTTTGGTTCTAATAGTTAAGGCTCAAGGCCAGAAAGCAGGAGACCATAAGTTCAAGTCCTGCCTTTGCCATGAAAGCCAACTGGATGACCTTTGGGCAGTCACTCTCTCTCAGCCTAACCCACCTCACAGGGTTGTTGTTGTGGGGAAAATAGGAAGAGGAGGGTGTGTTAAATATGATTGCCACTTTGAGTTATTTGTAAAAGTAATAAATGTGGTATACAGATAAATAAAATAAATAAAAGATACATTTGATGATATCCCACGTTGTCCTACAAATGGACCTTGAGTTTATTTGGAAGTTTTAACAGAGGAGTACAGCTCTTGTATACCTTTGATCAAAGATCAGTACACTCTTTCTATTTGGGATGGTGGCCCTATAATATTTCATCAAGCTTGCAGAGGGATGCACCTGGAGCAACCTGAGTGATCAATGGGGTGACAGATGTTGCAGCCAGATCGCCTTCACAGTTTGTGCTAGTTAATGACTGCAATAAAGTTATTTATATTTGACAGTAAATTGTGTTTAAGCAGGTAGGAGTGGACTTTATTCTAGGTTCTGATGATACCAGCCAGAGCATAGACAAACTCAATGAAGTAGTACAAAATTGGAACATGTGGAGAGACCTGGCCATAGAACTGCTAAGAGTCAGACATGACTGACTAGATAATATCATCATCATGCATCTGTTTATTATCTGCAATTAAAAGAAAGCTTTTATAATTTTCTAACATGCCACTATATAATTATGAGCTCACTCTTTTCACACACCTTTGCCTAAAGTGGCTCCATGAAAGTATCACCATACTAAAAGTCAATTCTAGGCACTATTCCAACAGAGCTTGTGAAGACAAGGCAGAGTTGTGCATCTCTTCCTGAAAAGTGTGCCTCTGAAGCTTGCCTTCCGTTAATCTCGTATCCCATTTCAAATTGGCTTGTTTGACAAAAAGACTCTTTAACCTTGGAAGTTTCTTCAGAGCTGCTGCTGCTGCTCCTATCAAAAAAAAAAAAAAAAGACTAGCAAGAAGACCCAACCATATCATTTCTGCAGGAACTACTCTATGGCTCACTGTGCTGTGAATGATATGACTTAGATGTCCAGCTGTGCACAAGTGAGACTATCCCTCTTAAATGTGTTTTTATCTTATTTAGTTTTATGCCACTTTCTCTAAATGCTTGTTTAAACTCCAGTGCACAGAGTCCTATTAGGGATGAATGGGAATTTCAAAAATATCAGTCATACTATCCAGCAGACATCTAACTGGCTTCTGTATACAACAATTACACCTCTGTGAACACGACTGCAAGAAATCTTATACATAATATATTGAGATGTATTGTTTAGTTCTTCAGCTTTTTCAGCAGTCTAGTAATTTTCCTGTCACTTCAAAAATGTGCAATTTAGTAAATAGCCCTTGGTGGCATTTGGGGGCTACTCCAAGGGTTGACATTGACAGGGATGATAGCTATGCAGCTTGGTTGGCTCTTCCTAACTTTAATTGAATATGGATGGGTGAATACCATGCAACCATTTTAAGGTAATAAGGTTTGCTCCATAAAAGTGCAGTGATAAAATACCTCACTTATTTAATTGGATTTCATTCATCTTATAGGCTGCTTGAGAACATATTGCACTTTGAAAGCTTATTGAAATAAAATGGAAAATTACCTATATTTTGGGCCTGTCAATCAAATGGTACTTTTCCAAGCAGTAGTAAAAGTTTATGTCACTGGATTCTTCTTAACTGAAACAAAGATAGCAAATGTTTTCTTCAGCTAGTTACTCTCCGCATTTCTGGAAGGCACCACATTGGGGAAATTGAATTAAGTGCAAACTAAGTAAAAGTTTAATTACTCATCATGCTTTTGTCCTTTGTAAACTAGCAGTCCTAGAATTAAAAGTTACTACTGGATATTTGGAAAACTGTGCTAAGTTCTATGCATTCACTCTATAGGCAGATCTACTAATATATATGGCAGAATTGTTCAGTGTGTCTGAATAATTGCTGCCAAAGGCTGAAGGAGAATATACGAGCCAAGGTGAAAATTCTCTTTGCAAAGCTTACGCTGGGAATAGAAATACCTTTCTACAGAATTCAGTATGGCTGCTGTTGACAGTTCAGACAAAATGCTTTGGGATATGACATCTCTTGGCTACAACTTTACCCAGAGAGGGAAAACAGGATTGCTAAAGCATTGAAAGACATTTGCATAGCTGACAATTCTTGTAACAAAATATAAAGTCAGCCCATGGAGTCTACTCTAAAGAGCCAATTTTGTTGAAAGGCGCCTGGATCCCAAATTCTGGCAGTGAACAGACTATGTTTCAAGAGTGTTTGTTAAGAAAGGAAGAAAAAGATGAATGCTCAGAAGAAGGATTGGCGGAGACTAGTTTCAGTTGCCAGCTAAAAAAATTATACAGTCTTCTGGCATTTAAATGGCACTTACAATAAAAACAGCCTAGCATTGATGTTGAATTTCAGCCAAAATACAGCAAAAATATTGCCATTCCATGTTTACAAAAGATTACAAATATATGCTACCTATAATACCCATCTGAATATTCAGGTGACCTACCTGAATAATCTTGAGTCATGTTAGAACTTTTAATATTTTATTTTATATTATTTTATATTATTAATATAACTAAAAACAGTGAAAGTCCATGGCGAAATGTTCAGCCCTACCAAACTCTTAAAACTTAACATAGAATTGTGAGCATCAACTTTATAATATTATCTACCTATGTTTTAGGCAAGTATATCAAAAGAATGACAGTTTTAAATTGTCATTTTCTTTTATATAAAGGGAAGAAAAACAACCCACCAGTTATAGACCAATACAATCTGGAGTCTCTGTAGCCTTTTAAAATAATTTTGATCTCATTTGTAGGGATAGGCTTTGGAGAAAACTTGGAATATCTTCCATTCATAGGTGCTTGCTCACAGAGTGCTTGATAACACGTGCTGAAGAATTAGATGTGATCAGCAGGATCTATTTTAGAAACCAGTCTTGCCCAGGAAAGTGTGCTTATAGGCATCCATATTTCAACATCCATTTTAATTTCTTGGCAAAAAGGAATTCCTTGGTTAAACTAAATTGTCTAGTCCTCTTGTTATTCTATACTCTTGACTGCTGGTGGAGGACCTTGTAAAATCATAAGGATGTAACTGGGATTCTTTAGCATTTAAAACAAATATTTGTTTATATATTAAATGGATGTATAAATATTTTCTGATTGTCAAATGATTATTATTACTAACTCAGAATAGATTTTTTGAACTTGATTCAAGAGACCAGTGCTATCTTAGATTTTGCTCTGAAAGACTTGACTGGTATGAGTGCCAACATGGGATAGTCTTGCAATTGATGCAAATGACAACTATTTCTAAGAGAAAAGTAATTCAAGGAAGAGCTGAGAGGGTGATGAAACCCTACTTATGCAACCACTGGTTGATGAGCAGGACTGGAATATGACAATATTGCGGAGGGAGAGGGGAATATCAGGAAGACCCACAAAGAAAAAAGCAACCAATTAATTATTGAATTATTTTCCAATTCCTCAAATTTTCTCAGATAAACTACACGTGTGGGTTCTATGCAGACACAGAGACCTGAGAAAGTTGGATGTCTCCTCCACATCCATGGAAAGGGAATCTCCAAATGCAAAATTCAGGCATGCTTTTAATGCTTTAAAAACATACAACAAAGGTTATAGATTAACAAACATAGGTTAAATGTTTCACATCTACATGTAGCACAGATACATCACTCACAGTTATCTTTAATCTGTATAACATATAAGTAAGCCAGAATTTCAAGATGATATGCAATTCTAAATAAAGCTAAATAGAATAAACTTTATATGCCAGCAATGCAAATGTAAAAAATATCATTCTGAAAGGAGAAGAAAAATACATGCATAAGAGAGCAAGAAGGAGAGAAACAAGATCTCTGTGAAATCTTAAGCAATAGGAATGATTATTCCTGAGTTTTCTGTTGCATAGAAATTTAAGCCAATAGATTACAGCTAGATAGGATAAAACTGTTCAGATTGTGTGTTGCAACTAGTGTTTGGTGGCTTGAGCTAATGGATGCAGTATTATGTTGTTGGTCATTGCTCCAAACTGTTAGGAAGAGTTATAACACATAGTGGATATCAGATTTTTCATTGTCAATATGTACATGGTCCAATTATACTATATTGATTAAACACAATAATGGTTAAAGCATTGGGATTGGGACTATTAAGCTTCACGTCTCAGTCCTAGCATAAGACATAACTAGGTTCTTGTGTCATGTTCTCTCAGTCCAAACTATTCATGATGAATTGCTGTCATGAATAAAGCCACCCCTGCTTATGATGCCTTGAGTGAAAAGCAGGAAATTAATATTATAATAAAGAAGACACACATAAATAAACAAACCATAGCTATAAAGATATGAAAAGATTAGTCACCAGTACAGTATGTTCTTCCACATAATCTACTTCTGCAAGCAACTACTGAATGGGAAAGTAGAGAACACACACTTATTGTCTATGCCTGGAAAAGGATTTTCTACTGATTATTACCAGTGCTTTTTTTCTAAAAAAAAAAAAAGGTGCCGGAACTCACACCCGTCATACAACCTGCCTTGCCTACCCTACAAGGTTCCATCCAAAAAAGGTGCTGGAACTCCGTTCTGGGCGTTCTATGAGAAAAAAAGCCCTGTCTATTACCAAGAAACCCTTTACAGTTCAAGGAACAGCATTAAAGTGAGATGGGTTTTATCAGCAGAATAGGAAGTTGAGTCTAAATCACCTTGCATAAGAAGAGATAAGGTAATCAGTATGGCAATTCACACACACACACACACACACACACACACACACACACACACACACACACACTCACATACACAAACACTGCTTTGGTTACATAATTTACATACGTGCTAGGATTTTCCACCAGGGATAAATTACTCCTTCTTCCCATCTGCAGAATGTTTAAATGCAAAAATCATATTGAATATATTGGTTTTCTAGAAACAATAAAGCAATTTCCTCTAGCTATTAGGAAATATAATTCACAAATATTTCCTATGTCTTTGGAAATAAGGAGACATATTTTCTGGAAGGACTATATTAAAGTAATGGTAAACATTCTAGAAACAAATGGTGGTGAATCTTGTGCTTTTGCCAAGAAAATGACATGATGATGTGCTTGAAATCAGCAAGAATCATGCTCAAAAGAAGGCATTACATTTTAAACATGTTATGGGAACCTGGGGTAATGATTCTAAGNTCTTTGGAAATAAGGAGACATATTTTCTGGAAGGACTATATTAAAGTAATGGTAAACATTCTAGAAACAAATGGTGGTGAATCTTGTGCTTTTGCCAAGAAAATGACATGATGATGTGCTTGAAATCAGCAAGAATCATGCTCAAAAGAAGGCATTACATTTTAAACATGTTATGGGAACCTGGGGTAATGATTCTAAGCCTGTCTTGAAAGCATGAAATAATTCATGTAGCACTTTTCCAAAATCAAACTAGACAATGCTTTTGTTTTTCTACAATGGAATTCTTGTAAGTTGAAATCTCCAAGAACCCCCGAACACTGATAAGCTTTTAGCATAAGGGAATAAAAAGAGGAAAAATGTTTGCATCTCTCTTTCTTCATTTGGTTGTTATATGCATAGGATAGATTTAATACATCTGGTTCAAGCATAGGATAGATTTAATAAAAGTTAAAGTGCCAGTTTTGGAAGGACATTTTATCAAATGTTTTCCTTTCCTGGAAGCCCATTTTGGGTTCTGTGCTGTTGGGAAAGCTAGTTTTGTGATCAGAAACATTAGCCTCAGAGCTGGGAGGGAACTACTAGTTTCTAAAGTCAAATGAGGAAATAGAGATTTGAATGGTCTCTGTGATGCCATCCTAGAAAATTAACAAAATATGAACTGAATTAGAAATAGCTGAACTGTTATATTTGTGATATGTACCCTGATGTGCTATGTTCCTACACTGTCACATTACATGCCATTTGGTCTCCCTCCAAACGACTGTAACTGCTTTAGAAAGGATTATCAGTATTAAGCAATATTTATTCCAATTGTTGGAAGCAATTTCCTCTTTTAGCTAGCTTAGATCTGATAATATCATGCCCATTTGCATGATGGCTCTGGCAACACAAATGGAGATAATTGTGACCGAAGTTTAGTATATAAAATTTAGATTGTAAAATGATTTCTGAAATTCTCAGTATGTAATGATAAACATTTGCAGCTGTTAACTGAGGTGTTGTCATTTTATTTACAACTTTCTCAGGATACAAACAGTCTTTCAGTTATTTGTCACACTAGAAATAATGCTAGAACCTTAGTAGGCAGAATCAGT
>NW_015387600.1:254983-308136 GCF_001527695.2 Protobothrops mucrosquamatus
AGATAATTGTGACCGAAGTTTAGTATATAAAATTTAGATTGTAAAATGATTTCTGAAATTCTCAGTATGTAATGATAAACATTTGCAGCTGTTAACTGAGGTGTTGTCATTTTATTTACAACTTTCTCAGGATACAAACAGTCTTTCAGTTATTTGTCACACTAGAAATAATGCTAGAACCTTAGTAGGCAGAATCAGTTTTAAGAGATTTTCTTTCTAATTGTGATTTCATTTACTAAAATCCTATTATCTACTGAAAGGAGTTAGAAAAATTGTGGCTTAGCCTTGGTCTCTTTGAATACATGTAATGCTCTGAAATTTGTGGTCGATACTATATCTAAATTTTAAAGTTCTTTAATGGATAAATGCTCCAACCTCTTTTCTCTTTTCTAATTTAGACAAAAGCATTTATTAGTTTTTGCTTTTGTTAGACATTTTGGAAATAAGAAATTACCTTTTGCAAATTCCTTTCAGATCTACTAGTGGAATCCACCAGCAGCTTTATGAAACTGTAGCGCTTGGTTATTTTTTTGACACAAGTTTCAAGTACATTTAATTTCTTGCTTCACTACCTGATCTTTCAATGTTCAAAATTTGTCATGTTATTTGTTCCTCTTGCCAAAGATGAAGGCTGATGGTTGTATGGCTTATGTGGATTGTATTATATTCCTGTATACCACACACTGATCCATAATACTCAAGCCTTCACTAATTACCTGCAGAATTGAAATAGCTCTATAATGTCCACTTTTGCATGATCATTTGAACTCTCTCAAACTCATGAAATTTCAGAGAAGTCAATTGTTAATATATTAATAACTGTTAGCATTAACAAATATTACAATAAAGAAGTATTACAATCTTAGTCCTGCAAAAGAAAATATAGGTGCGAAGAAACACAGATTCTCAGGGAAATTATCTAGAAATTTTCTGAAAGGTTTTTGGTGCTATATAAGCATGTTTACTAGAACATGTACTTAGTAAAAAGTAAACTTATTCAAGAATTAATTATTGTATACACACACACACCACTGTACTTCCAACTATAACAAATAGCCCACTGTATTTGTAAAATCATGAATTGGTGATTTAGAAGATGGAAACTATTTCGAGGAAGAAGAAACATTTGCAATAGTATAATTATTGTGCAATAGTAAAATTTCTTTTATGGCAGAGTGTTGAAAGATTTTGGAAGGTTGGAAAGATTTTCAGATAATTTAAGAAAATTATAAAAATCTAGTCTGCTCACTATGTGATCTGAGACATATTAAGACTATGAACTTCCTTTTGTTAACAATTGCTTTAGAAAGAAAAAGGATCCATACCCAAAAAGCGACCATTTCCTATTTCTTGTGGGTTTCAACTAATGGATAAATTTCAGTTCCTTTTTCTTTGTGCCAAATATCATTTGAGAAATCCAAGTTTCAAAAGCTAAACTGCTTCAATTCCTATATTGCTTTGAATGTGCAAAATTAGGTAACCATTCAGATTGAAAACAATGATGTTACTACTTCCCCAGTTGGTGCTTTATGTGTAACTTAGTAGAAATGAAAACATAATTTGTAACTGGTCAGAATTCTTCAGTTGGGCTCTGCTGTACTTTAGAAATTATTTGGGAAAGGTATTTCAGAGTGTATGAAAAGAGCACCTTTATACAACTGCTTAAAATAGCATAAAATAGAAATATAATTTCTTGTTACATGATGTCAAGAGAAGATAGCATTATAATGTGATCCTAGGAAAAGATGTGGCTTTAAGTAGTGACAGGCAGGTGTTGTGTTTGTAGACCCACATTTTGAAATATCTTTCTGGATCTGAAATCAAAGCCATGCATAGCCTCATGTTTTATTCTCTCACTGCATATATTTTAAGTCTGATAGAATGCAATAAATGTCTGGACAGAAAATAGACAGGTCTTAGTATACATTACACTCTGCATATATCTTAAGCCTTCTCATACTATTTTTAACTTTTAGATTTGGAAAGAGGAAACAAAAAGAAAAAAAAGAACATGTTGAAATGCAACACAGAGATCCAGAAGAAGCTGTTGAGTATTTGGCTTTGAATCATTCTTGATTTTTTTTTCAGAGCTCCTATAAAGATAGAAGTTATTGATGAGGCAGCAGGAAGAGAGAGACTGATTAAAAACCTACTATGACTACAATTAATTACATATTTCTAAACTAGGAAGATAATTTATTGAGAAGGCTTCACAAAGGTAGACACAATAGTGCAGCTGGCAGAGTCTTCCAGGTGTTAGTTAAATCAATGTCAGTCTAATAGAAGAGGAGGAAGATCTAGTGATGAGCTTTGAAGTATTCATGACTCCTAGAAGGTCTGTTGGGCAAACTCCAAAGCTATAAAACCTATACTTACAACTGCTGTAACCCTGATTCAGAAACTCATGCTGAGATTGGCTCCCCACAGCAGCTTGCTATGATAAAATCATAGCTAATTCATTGCAAATGCTACACTTATCATTTCCTGGTGATGAGAACATTGTTGGCAGTGCAAACATGTGGCCTTTGGCTTAACTAATTATTCTATTACCATGTTTAGATTGCAGTATTCTGCAAATTAAATTGGAACTACAAAATTTGGCAAGTTATGGAACAATCCTATATTTACAGTTTTTCCTGCAATATCTCTTATTACTTTCAGAAGAACATATTGAGAACGAGAGTCAGTACATTAGTCCTGATGACTTTATTGCTTGTAATGTGTGCAAAATGTTGGGAAGGTGAAAGGCTTTGAGCTTGAAAGAATTGTTCTAGCTTGAAAATGGGTTATTCTGAACCTTTTTAAAGCTTGAAATGGTGCAGTTTCAAGCTTGAAACATATTTTTATATACAAAGCAAATTCAACACAAGAAAGAGGGAGCCAAGATGGTGGACAGGCAGCAAAGGCTGTAAAGAGCTCCTCCAAAAGCAAAAGCTTTATTATTATTATTATTATTTTCTTTTATTTTTATTTTAACTTCTAACTTTTTAATCCCTTTTAACATTGCATTTTTAACTATTTTTATCCTATATTAACCCATTTTAACCCTTTTAAACCTATTTTTAAACCCTTTTTAAACCTGGTTTGAGCTTTTTATAATAGTCAAAGACTTTTTATAAAGTATATATACCGGAGAGGCCAGTATATTTTGGAAACAGCAACACAAGAAAATAATAGAAATCAGGGGTATGTAATATTTTGAATGAGGAAGAGCCATAGTGGATGGGGTGATACAAGGCCATATTATACATGTGTATGTAGTTAGGATTTACCATTTATTCCCATTGGGCATCTTGGTTCTTTTCAATTAAGTCACCACCAATAGCTAAAGTCTGAATCTTATGAAGGAATTCCTGCTTTCAAATAGCACAAAATATTGTTATTTTTATTATTATTTAGATTGATATCCTTACTTTTTTCCCAGGAGCTAAGTACCTCCTTCTTCAATTTTTCCTCACCACAAGAATAGTATTGCCTGAGAAATAATAACAGAGAATAGATTTGACCATTGCATAACTCTGGTTTTCATTACTTTTGGCAATTACACTACTGAGATTCACTAGATGAAAGGACTGTGGGCAAATAAATTAGTATGGTCAACATAGGTCTCTTCCCTACCCTCTTAGAATTTCTTCCATTTCAGATTTTCAGACATTCCCTTGGCTTTTTCCTAACCTGCCTTTCTCTAAAGAGCACAAGGCACAAACATTCATTTTAGTCATCAATCAATCCTTTGAGAAGACTTAGGTTAACTAGTATATAAACAAGCAATACTTGATTAGAAGAAAAGGTTGGTGCACAGAACATATTTGTTCTCATTGGCTGGTTTTACACATTGTACTAAATCAGGGATTTTCAAACTATGTGACAGTATAAATAAATGAATTTGTGTGACCTTTCATGAATAAAATTAAATAACAGAATTAATAAATAATAAAAAATAACTGCTATGATTCATGGTTGATTCTGACAGTGATTAGAGCATGAGTTTAGCCATTGTTGGAAACTTCTGACATTAAAAACCTCAGTTATGATCTACCTGGTGATGGATATGAATGTATTTGTTGCTTGCCTCCAGTCTGGACTCTCCTTATGAATCAATTTCACAGAGTAGCTACAGAGACCAAATATTTAACAGACAAAGGAGAGAAAGTCAGTTTAGAGAAAGTTTGTGCCCCTAGTCTGCCAATTAATTGCCCAGTGTAGAGCAATTGTCATTCTGCCTGCCTGTGTTTGATACCATCTGTGACATCTAGAATATACATCTAGATTAAATGAAAAAAAACAAACCCTTGCTAGTATTTTCTTTGGGCCAACATATTCTGTACATGTGGAAAGGGTTAATTTTTCTTCTGTACATGGCAGGTTAATTATTATCATTATTAACTCTGACTGTATCTGATCATGTGCATTGTTATAGCACATGAGTTATAGCACACCACCCCTCTGTAACACTTGATAAATAAATTTATACATCATCTCTCATTTTCTCAGTAGTGGACTTCAACTATTATTGGCTGGGGAATTTAAGGAGCTGAATTCCACATTTCTTAAAGTTGCTGAGATTGCTCTAAACTTTGCTTGGGTAGGTTCACTGTAAGCTTACTCAGGCAAAGTGAAAGTAAATTTTTGATAGCACACTTGTTTGCCTGAGCAAGATTATCAGCTTTGATTTTTTTTTGGTGACTTCTGACTAAGTTACTGTCAACAATATAGTTTATTTGGTTTGGCATGTGATATAATATAGTTTATTTGGTTTGGCATATTCAATAAATCCTGACTTAGCATAAGTTCCATGACACAGTTGCACAGATGGCAGTGCCTAGGTAGGGTTCATCTCTGAATCTCACTCTCTCCAACAACTAAACACCAAATCACGAGCAGTGCTTTTGCAATAGTATATTGATTACTGAGAAATGACAAAAACACAATCCAGCAAATCTTACGTACCAAAGCAGTTACATAAACTGAATCTGTACTGAATCCAAATTTCTACAAGTTCAGAAGAGGTGCTTATTTTGTTGGAGCACTATGGATTATCTGTGGTGGAAATTAATTAGGATTTGGGTGCTGTCCAGTACTGTAAGCTTGTCAGGCAAGACCTCAGCTTTTCCTTTGTCCTGACCCTTCTCTATCCTGTTTTGGTGGAAGTGGTGATGGTGGTGGTGGTGATGGTAGTGTCTCTTTTGCTGGCAAGTCTGTATTTACTAGGAAGATTTCTCCATAGGAGAAAAAAAGTTTCAATTATCAGAAATCTACATGAACACTTTGAATTTCTCCTAATGTACATCACTTCAGGACATAAATGTCAAACCTGTTTTGGTTTCAAGCTAGCATTTTGAAAGACTCTAAGCATCAGCTGCAAAAATAGGGATTATCTGCTACACATGAAAGTCAGCTTTGCCTTCTGTTACAGCCTTTATTAAATATTTTTAAATAGCTAATAAAAGAATAATAAAGAGCCTGCGTGACAGAACCCTTCAGGGCATCTTATGATTGCCTTGCAATAAAACTAATTAGAATGTTTTACAAGATAAGAGTACCAAGTGAAAGTTCTGATTTGCAGAGAATGCATATATCAGGAATCTTCATAAGAAGGATTCACATTTTTCCACAAACTGCTTTAAAATGATAAGATTTAAACAAGTTTTCAAGGTCTGACTGGGTTCATACCTCTGCTAACCACCAAGACTGTTGTCTGCTACCCTTATGCTGTGCTGTTGCAAACTCCACTTTGTGATCATGTGGAGTGATAAAACTGAGGAAAAGGACAACAGGTAGCCCTTGACCTATGACCACAGTTGAATCCAAAGTTTATATTGCTAACAACACATTTGTTAAGTGAGTTTTGCCCCATTTTACCATCTTTCTTGCTACAATTGTTAAGTGAATTATTGCAGTTGTTAGTAACATGGTTGTTAAGTGAATCTTGCTTCTCTGTTGACTTTGCTTGTCAGAAGGTCAGAAAAGGTGATCACATGACCCCGGGACACTGCAACCATCATAACCATCATTAGGATGTTGCAACAGTTGTAAATGTGAAAAATGATCATGCTACTTTTCTCAGTGCTGTTGTAACTTTGAAGGTCACTAAATAAATGATTGTAAATCAAGGATTACCTGTAGCATCCTTTCATTGGTCTTGCACTTTCCTACTGGAAATCTGTATGTGTTGGGTCCATGGAAAATGGTGCATAAATATAATAAATATAAACATAATAAATATAAATATAATATAATATAAATATAAATAAATAAATATGTTGTATTTCATGATTTATGATTAATGTATTTTTATGTTGTATATGATCATGATTATCACTATTACTTGTATGTACACTGAGAGCTTATGCACTGGAAACAAATTCTTTGTGTGTCCAACCACACTTGGCCAATAAAGAATTCTATTCTATTCTATTCTATTCTATTCTATTCTATTCTATTCTATTCTATTCTATTCTATTCTATTCTATTCTTCTATTCTATTTGCACAGAGAGGAAAAAAACCGGGGTCACTCAGAAGGCCATTGAAAGCATTTATTTTTACTCGTTGCTGCGCTGCACTGAGATCTGAAATCAAAATTATGATCCATAAATAGCTTTCCTTAAATTTTCTGAATTTTAGAAGTTGTAGCCTAACATATCTGGAACCACCTAATTGTGGAAACCTGATCTGTAATGTCAATTTCCACACTGGTGATTTATAGATCTTAAGATGTTATCAGACTATTTGGTATGATCATGTAAAACCTGTATTCGTGGGTGATATATTGCTGTAGTGACAGTTGGAAGATACTATAAAGTGCTATTAATTCCTACTATTGAAATGACTAATATTGTAATTGTTAAAAAAAAGCAAAATTCATCCATTATGGTCCACTAGTATATAATTTCAATGTCAAATATAGCTGTATGTGCTTCAAAACTAATTTTAAAAAGTACTTGGATCTTGCACTAATGGAACATTTCCCTACTATTCATTTAAAAAAAAAACTAACATTTTTCAGGCTTCCATCCAATCTTAAAAAAAGATGTTGCACTTTTAAGGAATCCACTCATTATTTACATTGGTACAGGGAGAAAATTTAAAGAAAAACCCTTGCAATATAGTGATTAAGGTGTTGGATTAGCAGTAGGAGACACAGATAAAGGTTCTTCCTTAGAAATTGAAACCATCTGAGAGACTTTAGGCCAGTCATTCTCTCTCAGCCATAGATTGCGAAGTTGAAAAGCATCTATCAACATGCACTTGACCAGTGTGGTAGATTATAATGCAAAATCTTTAGAGATGACTCATTTATCTTACAGTAGAATGCTTTGGACTGATATTAAGATCTCTCTCTCTCTCTTTCTCTCTCTCCATCTATCCAAATAATGCCTCTTAATGTTATTCTGGGTTATTATGGCTATAAAGGGGGAAAATCCAGTAGTGTAATGGGAGTTAGGACAGAACATGAGTTTGAGTGCTTGTAGTTCTTGTTAAAAATTGAGTTCCCCAGTGAGGAGCTATGCAAAATTTATTTGAGATAAAGATAGAAAATCCTGGGCAAGAGAAATACTGTTTCATTCTGTTCACTTAATTGCATCAAATTTAACAAAATTTGGAACATTTCAGCCTAATATATTTATCTTTTGATTAGGAGTTATCCATAAAATGTATCTAACACAATGCTCTTTGCATGATGTTTGCAACTTGTACACAACAAAACATAATGCAATCATTCTTAATTCTTATATTGAGATACAACCCCTGTATTGAGGTATGTTTGATCTTTTAATTGTACATGTTAAAAGAATTCTGTATCAACCTGCAGTTTTGGGGCAAGATAGTTCATCTGTTCATTTATTTATTATATGATATAAACATTGCTTCCTTTCCTGAAGCACCCAGGAAGCAGTCTCTTCTTATTCTTGTGGCCTTAAGTTCCATAAGCATTCTGACATATAAACTGCTTCATTTCTTTTCTTGCTGCTTCTGCCAAAACAGTCAGAACACCACCAGAAAGTGGTGAATACAGAACAGACTTTTTCATTAGGATTAATTATCAGAATAGTAAAAATATATTTTTCATTGTGAGAAGTAAGCTCCATTAAAGAGTCTGATTCATGTTTTTCAAAGAAAATTAAATAAAACACATTTCAGTTTTGATCTTAGGATTCTTGCTTTCAATTTATGATTAACATGATTGCTGTACTATTGCATTCAACTGGCAATTGATTAAATGTGATAGTACAGCAAGATTGAAACAGCAAGGTTAAAACTTGATTACATATAAGTTTTTGTTATAATTTTCATCTATGATGGAACCAAAATTTATTGCGTTTTACAACCATTCACTGTTTTACTAAGAAGTCTTGGCATTTAGTCCTACTGATTATTTTTAAAGTTGGGAGCTTTGGTTCCATAAACTTTAATACTTGGCACATGCAACAAAAACTTTTTCACAGCTGCTTAATCAGGAACTTCATGTTCCGTGCCTTAGATGAGATAGCGCCTCTGTGGAAATGCATTAGGCAATACAAGCGTTAAACATGTGACAAGGACATTCTTGCAAGCCCCATCCTATAAATATCCTGCATATAATCTTATCTCTAATGAACTTTGTGATATTGAATTTGCCAAAATTTACCATTCAAAATGTGAAAAACTGTAGATGAGTTTGATACTTGAACATGCTGACTTTCTGCTTGAATTCATGCCCTCACTATTTTAACCTTCAGTAGACAAACTGAATAAAGATGAGGCCAGAGAGATAAAAAAAATGCAACTATAGAGTTATTTATCCTTCAGTTCACAGATTTCAGTTGCTGTTTCTTGGGATAGGCTAAAAAGTGTGTGAGATCGCTATTATTAAGTAGTAGCTAGCTCAGTGTTTCTCAGTCTTGGCAACTATAAGATGTATGGACTTCAGAGTTCTAGCATGCTGGCTGGAGAATTCTGGCAGTTGAAGTCCACACATCTTAAAGTTGCAAAACACTGAGCTAGAGACTATTTTAGGGAGAGAATCTTATGTGCTGTAGTCATTCATTTCAAGTGCATTCCTAAAACTATATGCAGTATTTAGGCAATTTATGCAAAAGCTAGACATGTCATACTCAATGCTAGAATGCAGGTGCACCATTTAACTGTGCAATCCTATGAGATTTTAAGCCCTGTTTGCTATAACGTTGCCTTTTTCTACCTTTTAGATATGTGACAATGGACAAGGTGGTTTCCATGGAGACCGATATGTAAATACATACCTCTTTGGCATGTATTTGCGGTATTCAGTGCGATAATGTCAAAGGCTTCATGGCAGTTGGTGTGTAAGTGCTGAAGAATCCATGTGTTAATATTGAATAAAAGGAGAAATAATTTCTCATAATTTACGAGAAATTGTTATGGAAGCAGCAGTGTTTGAGGCACATGATCCAGTACACGAGGCCAGTTCCAATCATACCTTTTAGCCTAAAAATACTTCACATTATTCAGAATATAGTTGCAAAGAGGCAATCTTCCTAAAGTCATGCATATGATCAAAAATCTTAAAGGTGACATACAGTATGAAGGATGAAGGCCATAATTTACATGGATTCTTGGCATTTCTCAACGTTCTACATATCGTTGGCTTCTGGTTTTGTAAAATATATTTGAAACATGAGTTTTGAAGAACCTGAATAAATATGCTGTATGAAACAAAATGACAGAACAACGCAATACTTGAACTGTTATATTCTTTCTTTTTAAGTGAAAGGACAGAAATAGTAGTAACCCTTGAATGGCAACAAATCACAAGGGAAACCTTGATGCATTGACCAGCAGTTCTTCCTAAAAAATTTTTAGACTTCTGTAATTCTGCAAACATTTCCTATTTTAGCAGATACTGAGTTAATACTGTGTCAAAATTGGTTTGTCAATATTCAGAAAGATTTATTTTTCTGTCAAGGTGATGTTTACTTTTCCATTTCATTCTAACTATAGGTTGGAATTCTTCAGGCAGTTTTTTGAGATTAATTTACTGTTATGAAGTGGTTGATGGTGTTGCTTTATGGTAGACATCTCATCATTTTGCAACTTCCTTGGTTCTCACGCTTATTAATCTGAAAAAAGTCTTGTTGGGGAGATAAGTATACAAGGAGAAATAAGAATTCTCACACCTTCATTTCAGCCACCACACCACTAAAATATGTGCAAGAATCCTATCTCACCTACCCATGAGCATTTACTGGAATTGCAAAAAGTAATCCCCCCTCCCATCAAACTGCATGAGGATAGCTAAATAACCCAGAAGATATGCTAAGTGCAACACTATACTGAGTATTAAGATGGAAATGTGGTATGGTCATGGATGGCTGCAGAAAGCTGAAACTCAGGAATAAAATATACATTACATGCAAAATATTTCACTTTCAATCAGTTTCTAGGCAGGACTAAAACACTGGAGAGCCCCTGGCAGTTAAAGAAGCAACTGGAGGAGATGAACCAAATGGGCTAACTATAAGGCAGTTTTATTTGGATATGAAAGGAGTTGCAAGTGCAACTAGGAAAGTCTGTCCATAATAAAGCTTTTCAAGAGATCCGTCTCTAATCTATAAAGATACAGAGCACTGCCTTCAAGGAAAAAAATTAGAGGGCTGTCATCAACTTTTCTGATACTGTAGGTACTTGTGTTTATAATGGAAGATTCAGATACAGTTTCCCTCTGTATAAACATACAAAGTATGTTCTCTCTCTCTCATTTCTTACTGTATAGGAAATAAGCAGAAATATAGCAGACATTATTTTAGAAGTCTTGAATGTGATACTCATGTTCTCTGTCCTGCAGATTTTAGGTATAAGCACAGAATATCAGGAAATCTGAGGAAAGTCAGCATACGGCATTTGCATTGTGAATCTGTTGCATAGGAGTGACAGCGAATGGATTGGAGGAGGGAGCAACATTGCTATTTATACTAGCAGTCATGCTCTATTATGGTAAAATTAAAGTATCTGTTCTTGATATGTTTAAGTTTTAGCTGCTCAAATATTAACAAGCAGTTTTGGTGGGTCACTTGCTGCCAGACTACCATACAGTACGGAAAAGATTATTCTGTCACTTGCTGGAAGGAGGCAAATGATGGCTTGTAGCCCAGAAATGTCCATCTTATCGCAAAAGGCTCTACATGAGAAGAGAGAAATGGTACTGATATATATGTGATTTTGGAAGCATGTACTAACTAGTTCACTGAATTCTCATTCTCTCTCTTCCTGAATGATTAGAAAAAAAAAATCCAAAAGACTTTGTGCATGTGCAAACAAGCATGATCCACAGCCTACAAAGACACATGTAATGTCCCAGTAATAGTCAGATAATGCCTTTGATTTCATTGTTAAAATGGCCACTATCAGAAAAAAATTAAGTGTAGTAATAGAATGTTTATGAATTATTAAAAATTCTCCTTCATCCCAACTCTAGGGAGAGATTCAGCAAGGTCTTGCTTCTTTTCTGTTTATGTCCTTCTTGTTAATTCTGCAAAATAAATGTACTTTTCTCCTGCTTCTGATATTTGTGGCATATATTTTCTAATGGACATCAGGCTGAGGAAGCAAACTCGGATTGACCGGAAGCAGGTTTGGAGTGGAGTTCATATCCTCCTAAGCCAAGGTCACCATCATAGATGTTTTCTTTACCAGCAGGATGAGATGACTCTGTTCTGTTCTGGGTTGGCACAGGAAAGTGGTCTGAAACATCATAATTCAGGGTCAGTTCATCATTATTGATAATAAATTCCCCATCTTCATCCTTCAGTTGCTCCTAGGCATTTTTGTGATAAAGAATAGAGAAACAAAAGAAAATGTTTGCTTATTAATGACACAAATGTGAAGCAATCCTATATTAAATAGATATCCCTATTTCTTAAGTTTATAACAGCACATAGAATTTTAATGTTATTTAGAAAGTAATTAATATTTACTTCATATAAATGTATATTTATTTATTTTTTATTAAATTTACATTGCATGTATCTCACTATCAAGTGACAATTTTTATGAATTGTCTCCTGAAGCTAGGACCTTCTTGTCCCTGAAGAAGCAATGCACACATGTGTCTATCTATACCGATCAGAGATGTGCAGAGATCAGTGATTCCATCTCTGAGTCTAATTTGAAAAGATCCCTATAAGATTACTTGTCTGCTAAAAACTTGATGTTCCTTCCACATAACGTATTGTTTGGAAAAGAGAAAGATAGAGAAATACTGTCAGATAAAGATAGCTAATAACATGGAGAGATAGAGGAAGAGAAAGAGGTGTCATGTCACAAAATTTAGTTTGGCTCTGGCCATCTCTGCTACTTATATTCAACATGTGCTTTCCAGATATTATTCTGGGGACAATATGGTTGTTGACGGAAAAATGTTGCCCTTATTGAAGTAGTAGAAGTAGAACTTCTGCATACAAGGGATCTAACTAATCATTTCACAATGCTGAATCTCTAATGGTTGGAGATATGTGCAAATCAAGCTGCCTTTCTTACTGAAGTAAATAGGGAAGTTTGTAAATCAGGAACTCTATATACACACTGTTATTATAAAATACATGTCTCATTGTAAATATATCTTACACTCTGAGTACAAGGTATAATGTTATGCCTAATTCAAACTAGTAAGAGTGTGAGGTTGTTGGGGCTACTAATTGATGGAATGGAAGACAGAATATTCCATAAATTAGGAATACCCTACTTCACTGGGCAGCCCTCCCCAGCTGATGACCTGCAAGGTTTCCCAGGTTGGACAAGAATGGTTCCTACTTTACAAAAATCCAAACTCAGTCCATAAATCAGGTATGGTTTAAGGCTTGGCGGGTAAAGAGTACTCATGCTAGATTCTTCAGCCAACCTTGTTTTTCAAAAAAATATTTAACCCATGTTTAAAAACATCTCTAAAAACTGCTGATAGAAACAAGCTGCAACAAGATAATACTGATTGCAAGCTTTTCTATTACATTGAACATTCATCTCCATGGCTGTCAGCTGTTTTTGACATTATTTTTAAAATGATATGCTACAGAAAGAGCCTAGAGTTCAAAACAGTATTTCTAAAGTTATCATAAGAGTGCTGAGCTTGATTTGAAGCAAACATTAATTGTACAATAATGAAATAGAGTTACTTTATATGTTTCTTAATAAATTTCCATTCTGAATGTCCCTTCTAGTTCAGATTAAATATCAGTTTTGTTATGCAAGGTGACCAGAAAATCCAGAATCAAAACTAAATCTTTTAATCTGGGAGGATGACAGAGGAAACATCCCATATTATATTAATTGGATGACAAAACTCTAGGTATCAACACCACATATAGTGAAAGCTGTATAATACATCCTGTCAAAAATATTGAAATATTGTGCACTTGAAATTGTATACTTACCTCATAAGCTCTAGGGCTAGTCAGCAACCTGGCTACAGGATTACACCATTCTGGTAAAGTGGTAGTAAGTGGTGGGCCAGCATGAGTGAGGATCGGCTTTAAATATCTGTGAAATCTGTTAAGGTCTATTTCCATATATATGCACAGCTGAATCTATTTAGGCCATGCAATCATAGCAATGCATAAATATATAATAACAATGTAATGTATAAAACATCAGACATGGAGAGTTATCATTAAAAAATTTTTAAAAAGGGAAATAGCATATTGTGGTCTAATTTTACAGGCAATGCTGGATATATTTTTTGCCTTTGCAAGACTTATTTCAGCTGTATTTTGATTTATTAACAAGCTATGCAAATCAATCAGATAAAGCAAATTTCTAAAAATGTCTATTGTGAATAATGGAATAATATTAGAGTACTTCTGTGAATCAATATATTCAATGTTCATAGTCACTGTAACAGAAGACTAGCATAAAAACATGTAGAAAATTGTGCAGTTTCACATTTCACATGGAGTCAGAATTTCTTAAACCATAGTTTCTTAACTATGCTTTGCTGGGCTGAGTTGCACATAAAACTAAGTCATAAGGTATTGGTTGACATATTTTGCTGAGAACATTATGGTTTAATGTTATATGTGAGCCAGGTCTATATAGGCTTCATTCCATCACACTTCTAAAAGGGCAAAATCAGGAATTCTGTTTATGTGTTATGAAGAAATGTGTAACTTACCACATGAGTCAGAGATTTCCTCTGTAAAATCATGTTGGCAATGTCAGAAAGAGCCAGTATCCAAGAGAACAGCAAAGTTGTCTGTAGTTTCATCTTGAGAACTATAGCTGCAAAGTCTTCCACACAACCCTGAATATTAGGTTTTTAGAACTATAGCCCATGGAAAGTCTTCACATGTATGTCTCTACGAGTTGCATCTTTTTACTAATATCTGATTTGGGCTATTGATAGAGATAATGTAGATTAATCTTCCTAAAACCTATGCCCTCCAAATGCCTTGGATTCCATATTCCTTATGGTTGGTTGCATAGTCAGCCAGCTGTTTAGATTGGATTTGACCCTTTTGTCTACCTATTGAGTCCCTCACAAGGATCAGTGATGTTATGGCTTAATAATATTGTTATCATAGGATGTAAGCTGTCCTTAGTAAAACTGTCTTTTGCCATGGACTGATGGCAATTTTGTCAATACCGTTGGTGTTCAAATGGTGCTCCAGATGCTTTGGAATTGCACCCATGGGACCTATTTCTATTGGTACTATCTTTGTTTTCTTTTGAGAAAGTCATTCTACTTCTATGTGAAAGTCTTTTTATTTTGTGACTTACTCTAGTTCTTTCTTTTCTATTCTGCTGTCCCCAGATATTAAATGTCCACTATCCAGACTTTTTTTATCATTCTTATTGACAATTGTTAGGTCTGGATGTGAAACAGCTGTTTGTCAGTTTGAATTCTAAAGTCCAGGAACACTTTAGCTTCTTTGTTTTCTATTGTTTTGTCTGTTTTGTGGTCTCACCAATTCTAGCTTGCAGGTAAGTAGTATTTCTTGCGGATTTTCAATGCACCATTGTTGCTACTTTTTCATGCAATCAGTTGCTACTGTTGATCAGTCTGTGTGATCTTCCTGTAGCAGCCAACCAAATGGTCAACTATCATTTGAGAATTATTAAGGTGAAATCATATATGCATGTGAAACTGAAAGTTAAATAACTCTACTGAGTAATATGGAACTCCAAAGAAATATGGAACATCATTTTGCAAGGTTTTTTGGGGGAAAGAAAATGGGACAAAATTTGGAGTAATGTGTTGTCAGCCCTTTAAAGTCAGTAAAACCAGGAAACAGGAGTCTCAGAAGCTTGGGGAATACTTTTTGTTGTTGTTGTAGGATATAATTAGAGAATCCTGAAATTTGTCAAATTTTCTTTCAAATTACATGTTAAATTTTCTTTCTATTACATGTTATGTCAAACAAAATCAAAGCAGAGTCATTTTGAGTTTCTTTCTCATGTGTTCCTCTTTCTGGGAATCTGTTTTGAACCTTTCCTCCCATAATTGTTCATTCATCCCTTCAACATTCCCATAGATGATGATGATTCCTCTTCTTCTTCTTCTTCTTCTTCTTCTTCTTCTTCTTCTTCTTCTTCTTCTTCTTCTTCTTCTTCTTCTTCTTCTTCTTCTTCTTCTTCTTCTTCTTCTTCTTCTTCTTCTTCTTCTTCTTCTTCTTCTTCTTCTTCTTCTTCTTCTTCTTCTTCCTCCTACTCCTACTCCTACTCCTACTCCTACTCCTACTCCTACTCCTATTCCCTGCATCACTAGTGGAACTATGACTAAGGTGATAGTAGCCAAGTGAGCTGCTATGTTTCCCTCTAGAAGATGGGCTCAAAATATATTATAATAGCATTATCCAGATAACGTATTGAAAAAGAAATCATAATAAATCACTAAATTATTCCACATGAGTAGTGGATTCATTAACAATTCCAGAAAGTATCCTATGCGTGAACAGTCTCAGACTTTTATCATTAAATATGCATTTTCTTTACTTCCATTTCTTCTTTCTCTCCTTTTCTGACTGTGCAGTAGTACTGAATTGATAATGATGAGGACTGAGGATTGCTAATAAAATGAAAATTCTGTAGTTCATGGGTGTTTCTATAAATTGGATAATTGGATTATTCAATCAGTAATTAACTATACTTCCCTGGAGTCTTGGGCAGCAATTTTTTCTATCTCTGTATATGAAACTTTAGCAGAAATATTAAACGTTGATTAGAAATCTTCTCCTGTTATCATGGCATATGTTATAGTCCAAATGTACCAATACCTGGTGTAGGAATTGTGCAATAAGTAAGATAAGATGAAAATTATCCCTTGATATTTTATTTATGTATTTGTTACTTTTATTTGTAGCCCATCTCACCTTGCAAGGTGTACGTAGTAAAAGGCACAAATTTAAGCTATTGATTGTTGGTCTAACTCTATATACCATCAGTAACAAGTCTGGTGTATCAAGCAACACTGAGAATTTATTAAGTCCAAAACTCTGAGTAGAAATGTTATTAGAGAATAGGTGGAATCCAGTCATGTTATGTACTATGTAGAGCAAAGTAGTTGGATGTATTATTTTCATCTGTGATGTCTTCAAATGAACCACCATAGAAACCTGCATGCNCTAACTCTATATACCATCAGTAACAAGTCTGGTGTATCAAGCAACACTGAGAATTTATTAAGTCCAAAACTCTGAGTAGAAATGTTATTAGAGAATAGGTGGAATCCAGTCATGTTATGTACTATGTAGAGCAAAGTAGTTGGATGTATTATTTTCATCTGTGATGTCTTCAAATGAACCACCATAGAAACCTGCATGCCACTGAAGATGCAGTTTTTCTGAATTATTTTGCATAAAATAAGCAAATAGATTGTAATAGTCATGAATCTTCTACTTCCTATTCAGCAAATCAATACTCCTTTTTTCTTGTCAGAAGGCACATGTATTTCATAAAATGTTAAGCAACTTTATAGCTGGGATGGAGCTTGAGTGGTAATTCATTTTAAGTAATATACTTTTTTTAAGGAATTCAACACATTTATTTTATACTTCATACTTCAATGCTCCTCTATGTGAAATTATGTAAATATGATAGAAACAGGCTTAGACTTTTGTTTTACACCTGACTTTCTAATCTTTTCATCCAAAATGATTGATCTGCATAAAAGAAAATCTGCTCAATTTCAGCAATTATATCAATCTCCTATCTTTCAAAGAAAATTATTGCTAAGATTATTTATAATGGGTGTAGTCTCTGCCACTTTTCCATGATACCATTTTTCTTATACTGGGGAAGCTAGAACTACTTGCTTATTCCATTAAAATATTAATTTGAAAAAATATGTCAGTAACATATTGATAACATAACATGTTATCAACATAACACAATAACATGATAACATGTTGATGAATGACAATGGGACATTTAACTTACAGAGTTTCACCTTTAATTTCTCGGGCCTGATCCCAAAGGAGATATCGATCCTTTTAAAAAGTATCTTCTATCCTTTAACCTAAAAAAGGCTATGATAAAATGTTTGCAATGAAAACATAAATTATAGTTCTGCATTTTACTTGGAAGTGTTGAATATTATAGTCAGGCATCATTTTCAAACACTTTTATGTTGTTTTTAATGCTTTTGTACTTAATGCCTTACAAATTGTTATGACTGATGATGAATTAAAAAGAAAAGAAACCACAGAGGATAATTATAAAAGCTATTTATGTTTCTGATTTGATTTCTTTTGTTTTTGCCTTTTAGTGCACTACATTTAAATCTGTACTAATAGTGCCACCGCCCGAACACTGAACATTTATGGAGAATATAATAAAATTATATCCAATTTAAAAGAAGAAAGAGTCCTTGTCCTTGCATTAACTGATAATCAAGCAATTAACTTGATTTTCAACAATCCATGATTCATATTAATTAATCAAATTACTGAACAATGCATAAGAAAAGCTGTATTCCACACTTACTAAAGACATATTCATCAAGCCATAAGTGACCTACAGATATTCACACATTCTGATCTACTATGATTTTTTTAGCATGCCTCAAAAGTAAAACTTTTCAAGGATGTGATGGACAATTACAGATGACTTTTTCTCAATATACAGTATGGAATCATGAATAAGAGAAAACATGAAAGCTGTACATCATGTATTTAACTTTAGCTAAAGAGAACTGCCATAATGCATACAACGGAGAGTTTCAAATGGTTTGTGTGTTCAAGTCAAGTGGTCCACAATGAAATTGTAGAACAATACAGAGTCTATCTTTGTCCTTATAAAATAAAGGACAGATGACCAAACACAGATCAATAAGGTCCTGACATATAGTCCCTCATTTTCATAATACATCATTGGTTTTGATAATGATGATGATGACTCCGAAGAAAAACATTTTGCAAAATAATGGATTATGCATGTATTTATGGTATGATAACAATCTTTCCTCAAATAAACTGTTGAAATGTTTATTTTCAATATGTTAATGTTGACAGTGAACAAAATAAGTTTGAGAATCTCTGAAAAAGGATTAGAAAAAAACAATGTTTAATTTTCAAACAACTCAGCTTAAAACATTACTAAATTAGCAAAACAATAACTTCTGGTTCCAATTTAGCAGATTCATATTAGTCAGTATGATCCATTGTTTTCCTTACTATCAACTTTTGTTTTATTAAGAAAGAACAAGTGTCTAGCATTAGTCAATTGCAACAGGAATAGCAAACTGTTAGCTAAATTTGCTCTCCAAATCAGTAATTTTAAGTGGAGGAAAAAAAGTCAAAAGCTATTTTTTACTTTTGAATCAATTTTCACAGTTCCATGGAAAAACAGAACCTCCAAATTGAATTCTTTCTCCTCTCTTTAGGTCACAAGTATATTTCCTAATGGCCTTTCATCTCTAAACAGTTGCTGTGTGCTTCTAAGTACTAAAAGGGTGAAAAATCATCTCAGCAGTCAAAAAGTACAGGTTGTCAGGGAGAGTGAGAAAGAATGGCTATCTAGAACATTTCCACTATATTTAATGTTCAGGGAGCAATGCATGTACCAGGCTGGACAGTGGTGGGTATTTTTTTGTCAAGGGCACTGATCTGGACCCCATCTGATTGCATAGGCTAGATATCAGGATTGGGATACAGTAGAAAACTGGCAGTACTGTGGGTAGCCTCTCTGACACCTGACTGAGGCATCTGAATGAGTCATATGTGGGACTCTTGTATCCTTCCACTCCATAAGGAAAAGGGGTACATGGGTTATATGGCACTAAAAGGCAGCTATGGAAGAACGATTTCAAGGAAAAGATAGGACCAAAAGGGTAAACTTGGCGATCTGAAGATGTCCCATCCCTATTCTAGCTGAATGTGACTCCTAACAATTGCATCATACTATTTTTTACTCAAGTATAAACATCCGCAGCCTGATTCTGCATGTTTCAAAAATGTATATGTGGGAGACTGGAGTGTTTAATTTTTTCAAAATAAGAACACAGGAGCACACTTTTATGTACATACACACACTTCTAAGTATTCTTAATTTTCAGCACTTTTGCATAACTACCTAACACTTTTGCATAGTACACACAGACACAGACACACACACACACAGACACACAGACACACACACACACACACACAGTTGATAGATATTTACACACGCACATTTATATATTAGTTCCGTGATCTTTTAAAAACATCTGATGCCAAGATTACAATCTATCACTGATGTCTTAAGATGATCCTTATAGTTGTATAAAATAAGCCAATCTCATTATTTACCATTAACTCAGATGTTGGTTAAACAGTGTTTTGGACAGGATGGCTACTGAGTTTGTTAACTGAGATGGCAGTTAAACCAGGAGTAGCTTAATGAGAAACTAACTAGAATTCTTCCCTATTGATTTGTTCAGAATTTACTACACAAGAATAATAGTTTTTCCTGCAAAGCAGTTTTGAGACTTTTTTGGCATTGGTTCTACCATTAGGGAGAATGAGACAATACCCTGAAAGGGCAACAAATAGAAAAAATAATAAAATTTCTCATCCGTTGCTTCAGAACTTTTTTCTATTTTCTTTTTTTAGAGCTGTGCATGAAATATTGCCTAAGTTAGTTGTCCTCAGGGAGAACTATAAATATTACTCATCCTGAAATAAGAGTCAATTGTTAGCTTTGTAGGATTTTGAAAACAGTATAGAAAAAGATTCTTGGGGAGCAAATCATTTTTAGTCTAAAAGCAATGGCCACAACTCGTACCCCTATTTTTCAGAACATGACATGTGGAACTATTTGTGAACTTGTCAGGGAGACTTGCTTAGTGGGATAAATGACTAGAAGCAATTAAACTCAGGAAATCAGCTGCATGTAAATATTGTCATTTGTGGTTAGTTTTTACTAAACAATTTAAAGCTGAACAGTCATTTTAAGACTAGGTAATATGGGAGGGGAATGGAGAATGTAAAATTCACTTTATGAAAATACGATTTTTCAAAAATCATAATTTCTACTCTATAAAGGCCTATTTCACTTTTATACTTTATTTATTGGAAAATTTTAATTGCCCAATAAATGAAGCTCTTTGGTGGGTTTAAAAACTTCTCTGGGTTCTTTGTTCTCCCTCTGCAGTTCTGAATCTGCATTTCTTTGATGACACAAATTTCTCTGGCCATAATTCTGTGTTTAATGCTATGCTTCACATGCACAAATTCCATACCATGTCCATGCCTGCCAGTCTGGCTGAGTTGCTGTCTATTAAAGTAGGTAACTGACAAAAAACAAAAAAAAATACAGAGAAGCTTTCTGTATACCACTATAGGGCAATAGCTGCCATGTAGATTAGTTTGTAGGACTCAAATATGATTCATTCATATGGCCAAACTATTTGTATGTTATGAGAATAAAAAAATGCAGATTTTGACAGAATAATAAACCAACCTCATAAAGTGTGCCTAGATATAATTGAGGAAAGAGCAATTGCAATTATATTTTTCCTTTACATTTTTTAACCATATGATCTATGGAACACTACATTGCTTTTAAAACACGCAGCTCCCTCCATTCATAAAGAGTGTGTGATTTTACATAATTTTATACCAAAAACTGCCACAGCCAGCTTTTATTTTGTTAATGAAGATCTAAAATTGAAAGGGTCATACTTAATACATCCGTATGGATTAATGTGTTTTGCCACAGACTATCATGTTTGAACTGAACAGAACAGAAACTTTATTTTGGTCATTTGTTAAAAAAAATTCTACAAAAAAAACAAAGTAAAATTATTCCCAACATCTCTAATTGTTGGCAAGCATTTGTGGGCAAAGTTTATACATAATCTAGCAAAATGTTGCAACTTTTAGGGAAATAAATTTATCTGGTTGTTTGATAGATAATGCAAATAAAAATTATCAGAGTACTCTGGGAATTTTAAAGAAAAAAGGGGTAAGGAAAAAAGGGGGCAAGAAATGTTCCTGCAGAACTATAATACAAAAGAACATGAACTGTGGTTTCTATAGCACCCGAGTCACAGGGGCAGTATCCGGTTTCATATGGGATTCTCCTATATTTCCCTTTCCAAACAGCTGCGGAAGGCTATTGAACTTGGCTAGAGATAAAGCTCTCCTGAATTTGGAAACTGTAATAGGAAGCTGAACATGCTTAACGGTTACACAAATTATTATGATTTATCTCAGGGCAAAACATCTTTAAGAAAGGGGCACACTTTCTTACTTACTAATTTATTTATTTTTATTTTTTTGTAAAAGAAAATGAGATAGGAAAACAATCCAGATAGAATAACAAATATAGGAAATTGACATGTTTTATACAACATACTAATTTAACCAGGGTATAATGAACCCTTTAACAAATTACATATTTATGTAATAAATGTAATGTAACAATATATTTAATAATATATTATTAAATGTAATAAATGTTACATAAATATGTGATAAACCACAACTGAGTGGATTTGCATAACACACAAGTTTACAACTCATACTTTGCATGCTAAGCCGTAATGTGGTTTGTTTGGTCTTCATGTATGGCATAAACTTAGCTATTGTCTAGCCCTAGCACTACATCATCACTAATGAAAAGAAAAATATAAATAGTCATTATAAACTTATGAAGAAAAATCTGTATTATTGTAACTGAAATAAATTAAACTGATGAAAAAAGAGTTAGCCAAATATCTATATAATAACCACCGTATATACAAAACTGTACAGTTCATTAAACACTTAAATTTATTGTTAAATCTACATAGAATAGCAACTTTATATGCCACATTCTCATTTATAGAGAACAAAGACTTTTCATTCATAAATAACAATTTGGATTCATTCCTTAAAACCAAGTAATCAAATTTCTTTCCAGTTATGTAAAATTTCCTCTTTGCCACACCCTAGCTTGATAGAACCAAGTTCTTAATGAGATGGCAACTGGTAGGAAATCTGAAGATTTTTTAGGAATATAGGTATACATCACATTGAGATCCATAACTATAATATTTCTTCTCAAAACCATATTAACATATAATAATTTGAAACTACAGCAGGGCTATACTGGCAACTTTTGGATAGGCTTGGAAACTGGTCTCAAAGTGTAAAGATTGAATGCAGCTGTAATAATAATAATAATAATAAAGTTGGAAGGGATCTTGGAGATCTTCTAGTCCAACCCCCTGCTCAGGCAGGAACCCTACTCCATTTCAGACAAATGGCTGTCCAGTCTCTTCTTAAAAATTTCCAGTGTTGGAGCATTCACCGCTTCTGGAGGCAGGTTGTTCCATTAGTTAATTGTTCTAACTGTCAGGAAGTTTCTCCTTAGTTCTAAGTTGCTTCTCTCCTTGATCAGTTTCCATCCGTTGCTTCTTGTCCTGCTTTCAGGCGCCTTGGAGAATAGCTTGACTCCCTCTTCTTTGTGGCAGCCCCTGAGATATTGGAACACTGCTATCATGTCCCCCCTCGTCCTTCTCTTCGTTAAACTAGACATACCCAATTCCAGCAACCGTTCCTTATATGTTTTAGCCTCCAGTCCCCTAATCATCTTTGTTGCTCTTCTCTGTACTGTTTCTAGAATCTCAGCATCTTTTTTACATCGTGGTGTCCAAAACTGGATGCAGTATTCCAAGTGTGGCCTTACTAAGGCATTGTAAAGTGGTATTAATACTTCACGTGATCTTGATTCTATCCCTCTGTTAATGCAGCCCAGCACTGTGCTGGCTTTTTTGGCAGCTGCAACACACTGCTGGCTCATATTTAAGTGATTATCCACTAATTGATTATGCTTTGTTTAAGAAGAATAAGAATTAAAAGATGTGGGGTTATTGTTGCACCTGAGTGATTGTCTTCTTTTTCTTTAATATCTAAAGTCAATCTATCCATTTCTGCACACTCTAGAATTTTCTTAATTAGTACTCCTTTAGTTGGTAAGTTTTCATTTTTCCAATATTGGGCAAATACAATTCTTGCTGCTGTTAATACATGTAGTATTAGATATCTGCAATCTTTCTCATACTTGGCTCCTATTATTCCTAACAAAAACAATTCTGGTTTAAAGTCTGTTTGTTTTTTAGTCATCTTCTCCAACCATAAATGTATTTTAGCCCAATACCTTTTTGCTTTAGGGTATGTCCACCAGATGTGGTAATAAGTACCTGGCCTTTGTTTGCATTTCCAACAATTGTTTGAAGTATTTTTAAACATTTTTCGCTAGTCTCACTGGTGTCATGTGCCATCTGTAAAACATTTTGTATAGGTTTTCTTTATATGGCACTGCTTTAGTTAATTTAATATTTCTTTCTCATAATTTTTGCCACTCTTCTAATTCTATAGTATGTCCAAAATTCTTTGCCCATATTATCATTGTTTCTTTTACTTGTTCTCCCTCCCTCCTTTACTTCTTATTACTTTAGTGCCAATCCTTCCTCTGTCCACAATTACCAACTGAAAGAAGCCGTTCTTCATTGTCCTTATTTTCCTGTTCCTGGAGATAATGAACCAAAAACCCAATGAATCCTGCAGTCACATTTATTTGACGTAGCTTTTAAAAATGCAAGCACTTAGATATACTTGCTTCATTTAGATTTGGGCCAGATGTTTGAGGATGGATTAAAATGCAAGGACAGTGTGTAAAGTTTTATTGACAATCTGGCACTTTATTATTTATTTTTCTGAAAAAGTGTAGCAGTAGTTAATTTGACTCCAATGAGTCTCGAAGAGAGGAGTATGGTGTAGAGAGAGAAGTCTGTGTAAGGTGCTGAAAGATGCAGAGCTTTTTACTGGCAGCATCTTTTAATTCTTATTCCGCTGAAAAAAAGCATAATTTCCTATCCCACAACTACACGCAGTTTCTACAGCCTTGAAAGAAATTTCCAAGCCTCTCCAAAACTTGTCACCTCATTATAATTTTTAATTTGAAGGGAAAAATGATTAAAGATGTGGGAATTAATCATGTATTTAATTAAATTAATATTAATTAAGCTGAAATTACATTAAATCAAATTTAATTTTTGTTCTGGTGTTAACTATTTCTTTGTCTCATTCCTGCCTACTTCCTCAGGTGTGTCCTCAATGTGCCACTCAAAGCACTCTATACCTTGAAAAAAGTTATGGATCATTACACAATAACAGCAATTAGTTTTGTTCTCTGGCCACATTAAATGAGATGTTCATTGCATGAATGCAATTATCTCCCACATGTGGTGACATTTAAATCTCTTCAAAGTGGTAGTTTTAATTTTAAAAATGAAGTGGATGCTATAGTTACTAGATCAGGGCTGCATAAATGTGGCTGACTGCTAAACAAAGCAAAAAGAGTTTTCTATTATCTTCTTGCTGCCATCAAATAATCTTCAGGACTTTTGCAGCCCAGATTTGAAAGCCCTAATCTGAAGCGTCATTGAAATGCAAGTAGCAATTTCAAATATTTTGCAATGTCTCTGGCATAAAATTGAAGGGCTAATGTTCCTTTCTCAACTTCACCTAATCTTAAGGCACCTGAAGGGGTCCCCAAAGTTGCTGTTTACATAGCTACCAGCATCTGTTATAACAAAACATATAGAAGATCATAGCATTCAGAATGAACTTCAAATCTAATTTAATCTTCAGAAACAAAACAAGACCTGTGTGTGTGTTTATTGATGTAGAAAAGAGATTTGGAAACAGTTTACAGTAATCTTATAAACTGACCTGTTTTTTGATGTATGTATATGTGTATTTAAGTATGTACATTTGATTAAAAACCAACACAACAATTCCACACATTGTTACAGAAGATAAAACCTGCCTGGAAAATTGATCAATATCACATGAGACAGAACATCTTGAAAATGCCTTTTCAAAAATAAAGTCTCTGCATCAATACTACACTGATTTTTTTCATTATTTTTTAGAAAAGAAAATTAAAGTAAAATTCCCATGGGTAGAATGATTTCTTGTACAGAGGTAAAATGGCTGAAGGCTATATTTGTGAGTGTTATCTCTTTCCTGGCTTCTGAAGCTTTAATTCAATCTTGAAGGAAGCCATTATAAGGAATTGTTCATGGGAGGAAGTTTTCCCCCCCTTTAAGATCAGGAAGGGAGAATACTCAGAGGGCAAAATAATGGAAAAACAAGTAATGAAAACAACAAACAAGGCAAGCTTAAAGTATCATCAAAAGAAATGTGAAAATTGCTTGAGGAAAATATTCAGTTCAATCTGCATGAAAAGAAAACTGGTAGGAAATCTGAAGATTTTCTGGCAGAATAGGCGAGAAAAAGTGTCAACAGAAACAGCATTTTTTGGAAGAGCTATCACATACAACAGGGAAATAGCTAGAAGTGAGGGGGAACAGAATGTTTTTCTCCTTGCACATAAATTCTGTCCAGCTAGGATCAGTTTAGAAATATCCAGCTACAGAAAAATGGTTTGAGAAAAATGGATAGCAGGGAGATTGGTCAAAATTGTTTCTTTTCATTGGTCCATGCAATAACTCATCATTTTATTCCTGATGACTACCACTAAGATGAGAAAAGTAATAGACTGGATGAGAACCAATGCATTCAAGCTCAGTCAAGATAAACAGGAAGTTGTTTTTGTAGTTATATAGTTACCCAACTCTTAAGCCTATCTTAAGGAGGTACCGGATTTAAAGGCACTTCATTGGGATGTTCTAACTATTATTGTCATTGTAGTATAAGTGGTTTGGGAGCCTGGAAGCAGCCATGATACTTCTAGATAGAGGTAGCTTATCATCTATCATCCATGTTTGAATTAAATCATGGTTAGCTACTCTAATGCATTAATATGGGAGCTGCCTTTGAAAATGATTTTGAAACTTCATAGAGCTAAGAGTTAACTAGTAAAGCACTATCAGCTTCCAATGCATTTCCAGGCCCATTTTAAAGTGTTGGTGTTGCAAGGTTTTAACCCATTTTCTAATTTTTCAATTTTGTTTTAAACAGTAATACGTATAGTAAGACAGTCAAAAAGTAAATCTTTTTTGACTTGGTACTAAGCTTTTTAATATGTTGATAATGGTCTAACATGATTGGTAATCAAAGTTCTCTGGATAGATCACAACTTTTGATTGGGCCCCAGAAAATCACTGAAAAATCACTTGCCATAATTCTAGGATTCAAAGCTGAATTTCAATGATGTAATTATTGGATGCCTTCAAGGGCAGTGGTAAAAAGTTCTACAAGCCACATATTGTATGTCACAATCTAGAGCAGTGTTTTTTCCTATGTGTATCTTTCTATGTGTATCCCCTATGTATCCCTTTCTATATCACCTTCAAAGCACCATCTTCAATTACAGTTAGGCGGATAGCCACAAGAAACAAGGCATTATTATTGGTTGCATCTCTGGAATGTCTTCTCCAAAATACTATGGCATTCAGATTGCTATATTTTGGCTGCAGCAGAAAACATTTTAGGATTCAAACCCATTGTACAGTATATTTTAAGATGCTGGGTAATAGCATTTTTTTTTGCTATTCTTAAACTCTGTTCTGCTATTAACTTGTTTTTAACCTTTATCTGGTTTTAAAAATATCTGTCTAGATAGTATTATTATCAGGAGAATCAAAATACAAAATTACCATTAAAAACACAAATTTATGGTTGTGATTTATAGTTGTCATTTGCTCTGCAATTATTAACATACTTAACAAGAAATAATTGAAATAAAGAAGGAGGTACTTCTATAGAAACATTGTAAGAAGTCAATAGAGAAACTGTTAAAGAGAAAAGGAAGATAGGATTTGGAAATAAAGTGTGTGCAGTGTTTAATAAATGCAGAGTATAACTGAAGATTATATTTAGCTAAAAACATTTTCATGAATAAATCTGAAGAGGGATGGACTTTATCTTTATCTAAGCTGAAATGCTTTGTCCCTTGATTATTGTTTCTAGTTCTCATGGTGACCATTTGCCAGGCATTTAAAAGAGCAAATTTGTTGGCAACACTGTTCCTGTTTTAAAAATACCCGTAAGTTTCAGAAGGCATTCCAACAAATTTTGCTTTAGCATTTTAAATGCTCAATTACATCTAACAAAATTAGAAAAGAAAGGCAACAAACCTGAAAATCCTCATGCCTGTTGCCTCCCACAACTCTGTACTTGTTTTATGGTATACAGAAGAGAATTTTCCATGTGAATCCAATATCTCCCACACACTTCCACTATTGTTTATTTAGAACTTGCAAGTTATCTTTTGTTGGGTAACCCTTGCTTTTTGTTATATGGGGCAGTTAAGGGGATATTTATATTAAGAAATAAAAAAACAGAACTATACTTATTGACCACTAGGGTTCTGACAACTGCCTTGGCAGTTATAGTTCAATAACTTGTATAACTTGACTGCTTTCTCGTATTGAAAAGCAATACGGGTTCATTGAGAAAAGATTCTCTTCTGGGTAAGTGAAAAATGTAACAGATCTATAATACTATTCATTCTTCTCCCAGTGATTGCTGCATTTGAACTGCAGGTAACAATCTGTAGGCCATGTACAAACATTCTGAGGCCACTGGAGACCTCTTTTGCTATATGACATGGGTTTGGGCTTTTAAAAAGTTTTGTAATGACATGTACATTTACCTTCATACTGCTTAAATAAGAACTTGATAGATTTCTTGCTTTTTTTCTCTGTGTTTTCATCTTATATTTATCTGAAAAGGGGGTGAGGTACCTTAAAAGTATTGACATAAAAAGTGTTTCCAGCCCTGCTTACAGAATAGTATCTGTCGTTCCATTGGACTTTGTATATGGAGAACATTTGTTCCCTCTTTATGAACTTTTTGTACAACTAACCTCTCAGAAACTATTGTGGAACAAATAGTTTTAAAGTATGCCCTTTCCCCTCTTTCGTAGGTAGAATAACAGCATAACACAGGGTTATTAGATTTGGCAAATGTCACGGGGAAGGAAAACCAATGCACTGCTTTGATCAAAATTGAACAACCCCACAATTGTTTTTAAAGGGTTTCAAGAAAATCTCTCTTTATAGTTATGTGGCATTGTGCATGTAGTGCATATAAATTGCCATCCAAAGATAAATTATAGGCCAGTCTTAGGTACATTATTGTCATTGTGAAAAATCCACCATGCCTGGTGGATGTGGGCAATGTATGAAACCCCTAATTACTCCTAATAATATTTAAATTTATTAACAGACATATAAGCAAGAAAGCAATTAATAAAATAAATATATCAACTTGTGTTTGTACTGTTACAAGAGCAAAGAACCAATTGTTTCATTGGTTCTTTGCTCTTGTAACTTAAACATTGTTTACATGGATTCATTTAGAGCTGTAGCTCAAGTAATAAATATATATTGAAAACTAGGAAGGATGTTTATTTATTTATGCATTTACTTAAGAAACTTATATAGTCTTCCACATAAAATCTGGCTGAAATAATTATATAAGTGCAGTTTTATATCAACATTGATTCCTTATAAAAGTAAAAAAAAAATCAAATTAGACTCCAAAAGGGAGTTTGAGGAGGCCGTGGCTGTTCTTTACCCATACTCTTGTTGTGCCTGGCCAGAAGAGAGCACCAACACTAGCACAAAGGGACTGCTTGTCCTTCTGCGTCAGTAGTAAATTACCTCTTTTTACGAATTTGTCCATAGTAGCTTTAGTGCTACCTTTTTTATGCTTCAGCTGTAGCTAATTGCATACAGACATTCTTGTATATACTGAAAATGTGCCCTTGAACAGCCATTATATAACAAAATGAGACAAGTGTACTATGTTCACTGGAACCCAATATAAATTTCAATTTGGCAGAAAGCCTTCAGACACTATGCATATACTCAAATTGGAGCAATAAGTCATCCAGGGAAGCTATGCAAATCAAGAAGCAACTATCGAAACAACATTAATATGTTCCCTCAAACAACAGAGAGACAATGGGGAAAAAGGGACTCCAAATAAATAATTGAAATGATTAAAAATTCTGAATAAAAATTATAGACTCGGAGATTTGCAAACAAATGGATGCAATACTACTGTTATTAATGCAAGGCTGACTTGCAATTACTAGTTCTGAAGCATGTTCCCAAATGTCATTAGTAATGGCTGCTGAAAACTTTTTTCTTTACCTGCAAGTATTTCTGTTTATGTATTCCATTATGATGGCTCAGTGTGTCCTCCTCCATTTTATGTCAGTGTTTGGGGCCTTTAGAAGAATATCATAACCATATTTCAATGCTTAATCTGAACAACAGGCATATGGCATCTATCCTGATAAGGTTTATTTTCCAATAAAAGGGCCACTTTACTAATCTGGTAATTGCTGTTATATACCACTTCTAATCCCAATAGATACATTTCTATACAGATGAATCGTCTTAATAAACAATAGGGTATTAGTAAACCTACTTCCTGATACATTTATTGAAAGTTGCAATACTGCTCATAACTTCCTTTGGGAAATTGGTAAGCAATGATACAAATCAGATTAGCCCTATGGGTAGGAAAGCAAAACATAAATTGCATAAATACATAATAAAAAGAGAGTTATCCTTGTTAAAATAATATTACCACTCTAGTAAGTGTTAGAAGAGTCAACTGTGTATATGGTTACTATGGGTATATATACTCTTGCAGTATTTGTCTACTCCATTCTACAAAAAACAATAGAAAAAAAGTTAAAAGAATGTGAAATGAAAACAGGAACATTTAAAGCACTATGTATTCTTAAACACATTTGCTTAGAGGTAACGTCCCACTTAATTTGACGAGACCTAACATATATTTTGGAACATTGCTTGGAGCTGCTGTTTCACTCAGCTTTCAGGCTCATTACTGGATCATAAAATGTGACTATATTACAGGAGGCCATGTGAGAGCGAGCAGTGATGTGGATGGCTGAGCTCTAAGTAGTCAGTATTTCTAAACATTAGGTCCAACTGAAATAACATCTGATAAAAAGCTCAGTTGCTACCTCCTACCTGTTCAGCAGTTGAAACCTGTTAAGCAGTTTAAAAATGGACCTATATAGCAAATTCTGCCACAAATTACAGAATGATTTGAATGATTTGGAGACCATTGATCTGGGAAACTTTTTCCCCATGTTACATTTAGCCACAGTGCCATACCTTAATAGGATCAATTAGAGGTTTTTCATATTGTTGTCTTGATTTGAAGCAGGGCAAACTTTAATATTTAATATTTTTAGTGCCACTGCTGGCTGCCCAGTGGATGGAGTCACTCAGGTATGTCAGTGGAGCTGGGATTTGGGAGACTTTTTATTTTATTATTAACAGTGAATAAAACACTGTTACAGTTTTCTACTTTAAAGTGTTAAGATATTGTACTGTATATATCCAGTAAACATGGCCACTGATGCTTTTAAGAGATAGGAGAAGGCTACATCTCATGGACTGGAGCTCGCCTACCCCAGATTAAAAAAAATATTGAATTGAAAACATTGCATCCTTAGGGAGGAGACCTCCTTTTGTTCATAGAAAAGACTAAGATTCAGTGGTGTCTTTCATTGGAGGAAAAGTGCAGAGACTTTTATTAATTTTCTTTCACCGTGCATCTACCCCTCCCCTGATGCTTGAGGTCACATTATTTTAGAGGTTGCCCCTTGTTTTCAGAGCAGATTTGCTCAAATGAGCAAAAATCATCCTATGCAAATTCCAGAACGAAGCATTTCCTGTATGGTCAATCAATGCAATCATGCAGTCATTTACCTCTTCCTCAATTTATCATGTTCCTCTTCTGCAGATAGGCAGGAAATTCTCTTTGGTTTAAACCATGGCAGCTTTTAACTGTAAATCTATAGATAACTCCCTGGTTTTTCTATAGCAGTGACAGCTGCCATTACTTTTCCTCATTCCCATTTATGTAGAAGTTTATTTTTTTTTAAAAAAATAGCTTTTAATCTTTGCTAATACCAATTCTTTATTTGGATACCGAAGCTGCAATCTACTCTTGAGATATTTGTTCTGTTTGTTTTATCTCTTTTATATTTTTATTAAGCCTTGAGGCTAAATTATATAGCTTTGATTTGCTTTTGGTATTTGTTTTGTGATAGCTGAATGCATGTTGTTCTGGTGAGTTAGGTAAACATACACTCTAGGTTTCAGGAAACCTAGGCAGGATAACATATTTGATGTCAGACAAGGAGCTGTTTGTTCCTTTCTAATGTACTAATTTATTTATTTAAAACAGTCTTATAGTCACCCACCAAACTCTGGGCAGTTCCCAGTCATTCTGCAACAGTTTCCAGAAGATATTCTTGGAAGTATCCCTATTTGAATTATGGCTCAGTATATGAAATGATCAGATAGAATCAAAGTAATAAAATTACAGGTAGTTCTCAACTTATGATCACAAATGTGACTGTTGCTAAGTGAGGTGGTTATTGATTCAATCATCATGTGACCAGGCCCAATTATATAATCTTTTTTTTGACGTGATTGCAAATCACTGTGGTTGTTAAACGAATCCAGCTTCCCCCATTGACTTTTTTTGCTGGAAGCCAGCTCGGAAGGTTGCAAATGGCAATCCCATGACCCTGGGACACTGTAACCATTAAATGGATGCATATCAATTGCCAAGTACCTGAATCACAATCATGTGACCAGGGGGATGCTGCAGTGGGAATAAGTGTGAGGACTGGACCAGTTGTAAGTCCTTTTCAGCATTGTTGTACTTTGAACGGGTTGCTAAATGAATGGTTCTAAGTCGAGGACTGCCTATAACGAAAGTGTATTCCCAACAATTATTTCAGTGCTTTGGACTTCCTCACCTAAGGTTGGTTAAAACTGTACTAGACAGAGGCCAAACCTCAACTGAAGAAAGAGGATAAAGATTTATCAAAACACACAAGAGAGGAGCTATACGGGCAATGGCTGAATAAACGTTCTCCTTTTAGGAAGATAAAATCAAATAAAGAGCAGGCCTGGTAGCCAATAACAGACCATCAGTGGGGTGCCCCAGGGCTCTGTTCTGGGCCCAGTGCTCTTCAATATCTATATCAACGATTTGGACGAGGGGATAGATGGGGAACTCATCAAATTTGCAGACGACACCAAGCTGGCAGGAATAGCCAACACTCCAGAAGTCAGGCTTAAGATACAGAAGGATCTGGACAGACTTGAACACTGGGCGCTATCTAACAAAGTGAAATTCAATGGTGAAAAAAGCAAGGTTCTACATTTAGGCAAGAAAAACCAAATGCACAGGTATAGTATTTGCTCAATAGTAGTAACTGTGAGACGGACCTCGGAGTCCTAGTGGACAATCACCTAAATATGAGCCAGCAGTGTGCTGCAGCTGCCAAAAAGGCCAGCATAGTGCTAGGCTGCATTGGGATAGAATCAAGATCACGTGAAGTGTTAATACCACTTTACAATGCCTTGGTAAGGCCACACTTGGAATACTGCATCCAGTTTTGGTCTCCACGATGTAAAAAAGATGTTGAGACTCTAGAAAGAGTACAGAGAAGAGCAACAAAGATGATTAGGGGACTGGAGGCTAAAGCATATAAGGAATGGTTGCTGGAATTGGATATGTCTAGTTTAATGAAGAGAAGGATGAGGGGGGACATGATAGCAGTGTTCCAATTTCTCAGGGGCTGCCACAAAGAAGAGGGAATCAACCTATTTTACAAGGCGCCTGAAGGCAGGACAAGAAGCAACGGGTGGAAACTAAGCAAGGAGAGAAGCAACCTAGAACTAAGGAGAAACTTCCTGACAGTTTGAACAATTAACCAGTGGAACAACCTGCCTCCAGAAGCGGTGAATGCTCCAACACTGGAGGTTTTTAAGAAGAGACTGGACAGACATTTGTCCGAAATGGTATAGGGTTTCCTGCCTGAGCAGGGCGTTGGACTAGATGACCTCCAAGGTCCCTTCCAACTTTACTATTATTACTATTATTATTATTATTATTATTAATAATAATAATAATAATAATAATAATAGAAAGAGAAGATGCTGTGCACTGCTGGACCTCACAAATAGCATTCAGGCTCTCATATAAAAAGGAGACTTTGAGCAACAAGAAATAGGACAGTGAATTTTTTTAAGGGGCAGAATAGAGATATGACAGTGAATTATTTGAAATGTGCTCACTGATAAAACAATAAGAATCATGTAATTGGTAACTAAGCCACTAATTCCAGTGCACAATAAAAAATACAGAAAAATTATATTGATATTAGAAGCAATTATAAAGAAATTTAAGTCTCCCTGTGTGTACTTTAACCCTTTATTTTATTTTTATTTTATTTACCCCTTGGGTTCTTCAGACCCTGAATAGAGATAGAACTTGGATGCAATATGCATATTAGGTTCTCTGCATGTGCTAATAGAGACTGGATTGCAATGTCTTTTAATAAAAGGAAGAAACTTAATTTAAAAAGGCCCACTTTAAAATCCTATCTAAGCCTGCATTTTGGCTTTAAGCACTTGCTGATCTTTACTACTGAAGTGAAAGGGGTCTAGTAGATTGCACTGAATTCATGCCTTGAAACTGATTCAGAAAAAATGCTTTAGAATTTGTGTGTCCTAAAGTGCCTCTCTGCCATTCTTTGAAGCAATCAGTTTTTTTCTCAAGAGTCCATATGAACCTGAAAAAATGTTCCCTGTAGTTTAGGGAATAGTAAAGAAGTCCTTTGCTTGCACAAGCATTTCTTCTTCCAATCATTTCAAAGCATGCACAACTTTGTCTAGAATAGAATGGATTCACATATACTTTGTTAACACCTGCACGTACCATTAAGAGCTGTTCAGAACCCCAATTGCTTTTTGTGTTTTATTACCTATGTAAAATTCTTCTAAATTGCATTGATAGGACAAGAACACAAAAGCTATCTTGCTCGAATGAAAAGGTTCCTCACTTTAAATGCAAATAGTGCAAAGTTATACAAAGTTCATAAATAAGTTAATAGAGGTTATCACTAGCAAAATCAAACTGCACACATGACATTCTTCAAAAGTATCATGAAAATATGCAAATGTTTACTAGATTGGCATGATCTTCTTACCATTATCAAAATATCAGCCAACATTTTAAAAACCATTTCTACAGAAATAGAAGAATTCATTTCCAGTTAATGAACAACTAAAATGCTGTCATGTCATTTGGATATTTTAGTCACTTTTAGCTATTATAATATATAAATCTTTTCAAACTGTTCTGTAACTTAATGATTTACTTATTTTGTACTTTCAGATGTGTTGACTTCTTTTTTGAGCTTCAGATTCTGTTTGGTATTATACCCAGAAGCATTTTCCATTTTCATTATATAATGTACTATTACCTTGATAGTATTGTTTATATATTTAAAAAGCCGAACAGGAGAGCAAAAAGAGAGCAAAAAGCCTATAGCCTGACAGTGCCTTGCAAATATGTTGGAGGTCAACTACCCATAATTCTCTGCCAGTTTATATATGAGCTGATATGGGAGAAGACTAACAGTAGGTAGCATAGCAGCAAGACATAATCAGAAGAGGGTCTTCTGATCACAAAAGAATGGGATACATTCAGACAGTTCCTGCTTTGGATACAGATTAATCTAGATTCATTTGATTTTGGCAAGTTTGATTCAGTGCATTAGGAGTAATCAAGTGAGTAAGAAGCCAATATAAAATACTGGAGCCTCTAGATTTTCACAATCTGTGAACCAATGATCCAGTTGGATAGAAAGAAATACCTATATGAAAATTCAAAAGTCCAAGAAAACAGAGCCAGGATGGTAAAAGTCTGGCTCATGCCAGTAATGTGAGCTTGTTTGTTTAAGAACCGCCCACCTCCCTCACAGAGGCTACGTATTTTTTGTCATACGTTTTAAATTTTCTCCGTTCGTTACAATTTTTAACTAATTTTCCACTCCGCCCGAAAGTCCCGTAATTGGACGGGGCGACGAGGCACGGGGAAACACACGGGATTTTGTCAAATTGACTATAAAATTGTAGAACATCCTTGAATTGATGAAACCAAATTATTAGTACTAATTCAAATGACGGTTTATTTAATTTTTTTATTTATTTAAAAGATTTGTACAGATTCCTAATTTTGAGCATATTTGGGGGAGCTCACAACAATATTAAAAACAACTGTAAAAAAAACCCCATACAAACTGTAAGGAAAAAAACCCATACAATGATAAAAATATGGTATCTCAGTCACCTTCCTGGGCTATACCTAATAAACTACACAGAGGCTCCCATCTCACTCTACTCCAGTGCCTGGGGGAAGAGTCAACTGTTTATGGATTGCTGGATTGCTAGGGGAAGGGTCTTCCACAGGTTAGGGGCCATTATAGAAAAGGCACACTTTCTGGTACCACTAGATGGCAATATTAAAGAAAAGGAATCTGCAGTGTGCCTGTGCTATCCAACTTGGTGGAATGAGTAGATACCCCCTCCCCCAAGGAAAGGCAGTCTCACTGATCCCCTGCCATGTAGGAGATAATCAGCATCTTGAATTGCACCTGGGAAAAAATGTAGTGCAGTGCAACAATGGTGTAATACTGTATGAATAAGTTAAACACCACTATATTTGTTTCATCTGTCAATGCAACATTTCCCAGGACTTTGCCTTATGCCAACTTGTGTTTGCCACCCATATGGTGCCTTATTGTTTCACATATCAAACTGTGTTTTTCATACTTGAAAATGACACATTATAATCCTGTGCAAATCATGTGTCAGTTTTGCAATGCACTACTGCTGATGTTTAAAAAAATGATATGTCTTGTCTTGTCCACCTAATAAAATTATGATGCATATTTTGTTAAATAAGACTGACAGTTCCAGCAACCCAGGAAGACCTGTTTCCCTTCAGAGAGTGGTAATTGACTTTCACAGTGATGAATAGGGCAAGAATATGAGTAGTGCACACGATTTATGGCAGTTCTTGCTTGCCATTATATAGTAACCCAACCTTGGGATATGAAGCCTTATGTAACATTTTTAATCAGTTTTATAAACACAGCTCTTAATATATTATAGTAGAAGTAACTAAGTTCAGGATGACATTTTTAAAAAGATAATTGTTTTTGAATATTAGGATGTTCATTTTCCTTTGACTAATTTCATTTATTCATCTGTTTATTAAAATTAATTTATCATTCTTACTAGACAAATGCATACCTTCCTTCCTTCCTTCCTTCCTTCCTTCCTTCCTTCCTTCCTTCCTTCCTTCCTTTTGTTTTATCTTTTTAAACTCACCATACAGGTTTTAAATTTGCCTTCTACTATGTAAGCCACTGGGACTAAAGTGGTTGTGTCAAGTTGCAAATGTAATATATAAATAAAATGGCAAAATACAAATGTATAAGACTATGAGTATCTGTTGGTTTGAAAGAAGATGCTCTTCTGAAACAAAGAGATTGTATCTTCTAGCATGGGGCAACAAAAGTTTGTCCTTGTATTTAGTCACCAGGTACTTCAGGTTCTAATAAACTAATAAAGAAAACTATTTTTAAGTTAAGTTTGGACTTTAGGGCTAAGTTCATGACTATAGAATTCAGGAAGGTGAGAATTCAGTCACAGGACAGCAGACTAGTCTGGTGTGTGTACTTGTACCAATATGGATCATTCAGGACTTACCAGGTTGATCCTACTCATCACAGGAACTTTTACAAAAAAACAGAATCCTGGATGGGCTATCAGGTATATACATGTTTATGGACATTTATTTTTTTCTTTTAAACATTTATCAGCCTTTTTGACAATTATTTGGTGTTTGTTCACGTTTCAGTCTATCCTTCAGATATAGAGAAAACATGTTTATTAGAAATCACCTCAGTGATAAGATTATAGTATAAAATTGCCTATGACCACACTGTGAGTTTAAATTATAAATTTGCGTGTGGTCACATTGACATTCTGGTTTTGTTGTGTTGAAGAGATTCTAAAGCCTGGAATGGTATTGTGACAGCTGAGGAGAAAAAAAGTATGTTTTACTCTCAGATAATAAAATGTGGTTGTTTAACTGAGTCTCCATCTCCTCATAAAATTGTTAGATTCAGACACTAAAATTACTTAACTGCATTATTGTTAACTGCACAGGTATATTTCATTTTGAATGTGATGTTTATTTACTCTGAAATAATACATTTATTTTCACAGAATTCTGGTGGGATTGATTGACATGAATTGCACATTCTAAATCAGTTTTTCCTTTTTTCATGTATGAACACATTATAACTATCATTACAAAAATTATAATCATCATTGTTATTATAAGTGTTTCAAATGACATGTATCTTACTTTTCATATTAACTGAAGAAATAGTTATTGCAAGAAAACCCAATAACCTTTGTGAGAAAAGAATGAATAAAAGGTAATAAAAAAGTGATGATAGCATACACATTTAATTTTCAGTTTCTCATAGAAATATTATTAGGAAACCTGTCCAGTGTTGTAAAAAGTGATGGCTGGAAAATGTAGCCACTTGCCTAGGATAATTCTGAAAACAAGAATGTGTTTTATTACTTTGCAGTTACTAAGTAAAATAGAGAAAAATTCAGATGAGACTTAATTTGAGAATTCTGAGGAATATAAAATAAGGAAAGGAAAATACTATCATTCCAATATCATGACAGCTTTATCCACCAGCTTTGACTCTTCTGGTGCTTCTCAAGGGGACAGGGTTGCATACCAAGTAATGACCCCTAAGTGGACCAAGATAGCATTCTAGATGTTGAACCACAGGTCCTTGCAATTGGGAGTTTGTTTCAGCAGTCAATTATTCTATTTTCCCTCCTTGCTGGAAGGTCTTTTTGAGGTTAGAGAATTAGAAGATCTCCTGATTTCCCCCAGACGAGGAATATATTACACACTAACTTTATTTCTTCCATAGAATTCTGAAAGGATGCTGGATATTATTGTCTCCCACCTGTAACTTTTTCCTAACCTAAACTAAAAAAAAATCCATTAAGAAAGAAAAAAACGGACTCACTGTTAGTCAACACACCTGCATCATGAGTAATTAATTGGGCAACTAATTATCAGTGTAGATAATAACTTTTTCAAGGCTGCGATTGCATTCTGAAATCCAGGTGAGGCTAGGATAAAAGTTAATTTTGAATATATCTAATAAATGAATTGTAATTAACGTGATTACTTTCTATGTATATAGCATTTTTTGTTTCATATGGCTCCAAGCCCTCAAGCTATTCACTTGTATTCTGAACTTTTGAACAAATAATTTCTAGTCTGCCTTTCTTCATTTCACTGGTCCCACACTTTGAGATGCCTCCTGAACATCTTAAGTTACGTGAAGGATACACGTAACTCTGATGGGAAGTGATGAGGCTTTGCACAGTGATCTCACTGGTAAATCATTCTTTATAAACTGTATCAGTGAAAGGGATATATTGATTTTGTTTTCAAAAATTTACCATTCTAATGAGATTCTGATTGGTAATGCAAGCTGGATAAACTTAAATTGTTTTGGCAATTCAATCGAAGTATTGGCAACCCAGCAAGTCACATGGACAAAATGCGCTTTCCATGAATAGAAATGATGATATCACTTTATTAACTTTAATGACTTTTGGGAAATCTGCAGCCTTGGTAATCAGTCAATTGAATTGTATGAGAATAGCCATTGCTTATATAGCTTTCAGTGTTCACATCAGTTTTGTTAACGCCCTGCCCTCCCAATTTTGGCAAAGTATGCAATGCATGCATAACTAGACAGAGCCTTTCTGTCCTAATTTGAGATTGTTGGTTTCAAATCTACTTAGATACCATGATTTTGAAATGAGCCTCAAAACTCCATAATTTAAAATGAATGACAAAAAAGGAAAGAATGCATTCCACAGCAATATGCACATTTGTTTTGGAATCCTTGTCCAACTTGACTTATGCTTATCTGAGAAATTAGAGATACTTTATTTAATATCCAAAATATCTTTCTGCAGGAGTGGAAGGTGCCTCTTCTTCTAAAGAAAGTAAATCTGCTCTGGATCATTCCAAGATTGGCACTTATAAGCCAATACTTAATGTACTATATAAAGTGATTGAAATAATTAGTTTTTCAACCGCAGTCAGCCCACAAAAGCAAATTTCTTGATCCATTTCAAAACAGTTTATGGTGGGCTATGGGATTCAGACTGCCTTAATCACCCTGATATATGAACTTCGGAGATCAAAAGAGGAAGATAAACTCTGCAAGTTCAGTGGTACTTTTCTGTATTTCCTTAGAGATTTGGGAGTAGGAAACAGGGCTTTGCCATAGTTTTGTTGCTATACCTCAGGCAGATTTTAGATCGTACACTTGAAGATAGCTGTTTTTCAGAATGAAAATAATAATAATAATATAAGTAATGGATATATGGCTATTATATGCTCCATTCTGTCTCTAATGCTTTTCTATAGGTGTATGAAACATCTAAGCTTCACTGTAGCTCTGAGAGAGGCTGACTTTATGTCCAGTTGGGAAATTTCAGTTGAACAAACTTAGCAGCCTGGCTGAACTTGGAAAAATATAACGAGGCACATTATACTTTGCTTAAGGAGTACATCATTCTAATAAAAAGGAATATACCAAGGAGAATATAACATCCCCATCAACACTTTGCAAACTATTATTTATATACAGTACACTGAGAGCAAACTCCACTTTGCTTTACCACTGAACATGTTACCTAATAAGGTAACAAAATACCTGTAAGGAAACAACTAAGCTCAGAAGACCAAAGATCCCACAATTGTATTATTAGCCAATCCATTTCTAGGAATGATACAGAGTGCTGGACTTTAACTTTAAAGTCCCACATGGGTTAGGTACACATTATTTGAGAGAATTATTTCTTCTATATGAACCTCAATGTTTACCAAATCATCTGAGGAAGTTCACCTACAATTGCTATAAGATTATCTAGTTATAACTCAGGATTGAGCCTTCTGCCTCCACTTTGGAATACACTCTTTGTAGAGTTAAGGGACCTAACATCTTTATTAGTTTTTAAATAGGCTTTAAAATACATCTTTTAACTGTTAATTTTAATTATTAATTATACTTATTTTGCTAGTTTGTTATAATTACTATTTTAACTCTTCTTGATATCTTGTTTTTAAATTTTTTTTTGTAACTGCTAAGAAACTTTAGTAGTCAGTGGTATATCAAGCCAACAAGTAAACAGACACGTATAATACACTTACATCCAAATAGTGTTTATTTCCACATAGACATGCTGACAGCAGACATTCATTTGAGGGCCTACTTTGCATATTATGCACAGAATTAGTAATCCCTAGCACTCCAAATGTCACTGAACTATATAACCCAACATCCTTAAGAAGCATGGCCTGTGGCAACACAATTCAGAAATCTGGCATGCCATCAAATAAATTATAGAATTATTACCATAGAATTATTCCACAAATATTTTATTAAAATGACTATCTTAAAATAAAACTGAAGGCTACTTTGGTATTTGTGGTGGACCATAATAGTTTTTATGAAGTAATTCTTTTTTATGTCTTAGGAACCATGGAGGCTCAGTAATTAGAATGCCTGTACTTACTATAGGCTACTTCTGCTGGCTGCCTGCAGTTTGGCAGTTTGATTTTCACTGGTTCAAGGTTGACCTCAGCCTTTCATCCTTTTGAGATCTAAGTGCTATTGCTATGATGCTAAATACAATTCTACTACTTATCTATTGCATTGATAGCTTTTGCTTTTATTTTTTTATTTTAACTTTATTGTATAATAAATTAATGTAAGTTGACACTACAATCTGAGATGGCCTAGCTATTCAGTGAATTTTATTAACTGCATATTTCTTATGGAAGTATTGAAGTGCATCAAATTCCTTCTGATTGCATTGTCATAAACATATTTTTTTTCTATCAGACATTCCCTGGTAATGTGCAATATATATCCTTAATACCCATCTAATCTATCTATGTAACCATGTGGAATTTTGCCCTGTCTTGCATATCTGAAATTTATGTGCCTTTTATTTTAGTTTTACTCAATGGAAGTGATTCTGTAGACAGAATAGAACTCAAATATTGTATTAGGAAAGATCCAGTGGAACAAACAGAAGATATGGTGTAGGGCTGTGATAAGAATTTTCATAGCTAGAAACACAACAAAAGCATTTGTGGTAGGCCCCTCAAAAGAGAGAAAGCAGTAATGGACAATTCAAGAGGTCTAACTTTTCACTGAATATGAATGAAAGGGAAGCAAAAAAAAAAGTCCAGAAATAAGACAGTGTAAATACACATGCTGTTAGAAATAAGGTAATGTGTGGGACTAATGATCCTTGAAAAAGGTTGGTTGGAAGATAAACAAGGTCAACATTTTGCAAAAAGAAAAATGAAAAGGGCATAAGCTTAAGGAATGGAGTGGCTGAAGCTATTAAAAAGCTTTGCTTAAAAGATTTCCACATGACTATTTTGTGTTGTGTTCAATTTTGACATTATTTAACTACATTATTCAATACTCTTCAGTAGTAATGCATTATGCATTTTGGTCAGTTTCAGTTCCCTCACAATCCATTCCACCCTGTTCTTTTGTCTCTCAGTTAATTTGTTTTTTTAAAATATATAGTATATCTAAGTTTTCTTTTCAAAATTTAATTTCAAGACATTCTGAAACACTGTATGATATTTTTGGCCTAAGATTGACATTACAACCTTCAAAAATCTCTAAAACCCCAAAGGTAGTAATATTCTGGTCCTCAGATTAGTTTTGAAAATACAGGTCAAAATCATTAACATATTTTGCAATTTACAAAGATTTAACTTCTGGACTCTTCCTAACAAAAGCAGCACCATGTTAGTACTTTAGTCCCCTGCTACAAAGATTAAGTTATCAAATGCAGTTTGTCAGGATTCATATTCAGTAACATTGACACTGCTTTTAAGAAAAAATATATTATTTGATTGGAAGCTGCCCAGATTTTGATATAAGATGGATAGCTATATAAATGTTTTAACTAAATATATAAAAATAAAATAAATACTTCATCACCAGTTTATACAGCTACCTTCAAAGGTTAAAATGTAACATATTTGTTTCACAGAAAGGATTCACAATCTTTTTGGCTGAGTTCCAGATGAAATGCTAATTAATTAACTACATTTAATAAGCTTATATCTATGCATCTAAGATTTTTGTGACACATTAACAATTAACAATTTAGTGGCAATTTTGAAGGAACTTTGGAAGCCACAAGCTAAAGTTGTAGAAAGCCTCAGGTGCTCCTGATGCTCTACTCATGTGTAATTGAAGTTAAAGTTCATTGTTAAAGTCTTGCTCTGAAATTTCAAGATAGCTGGGCGTACATTATGTTTCATTACATTTCATTAGGTCAGAAGAATTCTTGGAGTTATACAGTAGTCAATATAGAATCTCCCCTTCACTAATGAATGACTGATGTCTGATAAATGAGAAGTTTGAAAATATTTAATTCAGTAAAACCATCAGAGTGGGTACTTCACTGTAATGGTGCTTTCTAGGAATTATGTTTCTGGTCTCTCACTTACAAACTGACACCATCTTCCTTGTGTAACAGGAACAACAACTCAATCTTGCACTGCTTTCTTGGTTGTAGCATACTCAGAGGGAACCAAGTGGCCATATTTGTAGACAGGGAGAATACATTTCTAGCTACTTACAGATATTAGAATCCATGCATGCGTAGACAGAGAGAACTCTTACATGGAAGGTCCACCAGATGGCACACAATTCCAGTGTTGAGCTAGACTAAGTCTTGTGGCATTGAAATTCTCTATAAGCAACTTTTCCACATGTGGAAGAAGCTCTATGTGCCTCATTGGGTATCATGTAAATGGCATTAAGTAAAGTACACTGGAATAGCTCAGTATTAGTGTTTCCCCATTCAATAGACTGTTTAGCTATTCATTTTGCTTCAACTTTATTTACTCTAAGCATGATGTGACATAACAAGCATCACCGTATAGCATATACTAGGTGCTTCATGTCTCATTCCACTTGATTATACCATCTTCAATGCCATGTCTTTTTTACATACTACATCTGGCAATGATAGCTTTCTCTCCTACATTTCTATCGCATAGACCCTCATTTCTTAGTTCACACAGACAATATGGTCTTCTTGACACATTGGCATGATTGTGCTGATGCGGCAAAAAGATCTCCAATCAATGGCCATATGTTAGAATTTGATGGGTGATTAAATAAAATGATAAGAGCATTCTAAAAATATAAAAAACTCTGAAATAATTGCAATGAAATTCCTGTACTGGTTAGAAATACTTGTGCCTTCAGGTGTTAGAAGACATCACATAATATCCATAGGAAGAAAAGAGGAGGCATTTCCAGAATTTAATAAAGAAGAGACTAGGAACAAACTTGAGGAAAAATACAAGTAGTCCTCAACTTATGATCACAAATTGGACTAGAGTTTCTGTTGCTAAGATTCCGTCAAAATTTCACTCAACGTGGGTTAAAATCCTAGAAGAAAACGGTGTCGATTCGTTTAGTGACGTCAACAATTCACTTAGTACGTCAGAAATTCACTTATGTCGAAGGGGGTGACTGAACAACCTTCGACCGACCCTTTGAGTGTTTACCACTACGAAGTTGACAACATTTTATGGACGGCCAACGGTTCGTGGCAAATTTTGATCACGTGATTATGGGGATGCTGCAAAAGTTCTAAGTGCAACTACTCATTTTAACTCACTTTTTATAGTGCCATTATAATTTTGAATGGTTACTAAATGAATGGATGTTAGTCGAGGATTACCTATGTTAAGACTCGCATATTGTAACTTTTCTTCAGTCAGTTTTCTAATTATGTATCATGAAGCAATACATATAAAAACATGTTTAAAGTTTATTAACATACTTTCAATCACAGCTACCTTCAGAACCTTGGATATATATAAAAATACTGTTGTGGGAAAAAAGGCCCAGTTATATAAGGAAGCAAGCATCAATGCCAACCACACTTCCCCTCATATCTGCCCTTTCTAAGGCCAGAAATAGCATCTTATGACCTTTGAAATCCCTTCATGTCATGTTGTTTCTTTTGGCATTTGTTCTCCATAAATGTCAAATAAAGTTTTAATTAAGAAGAGAAGACAGCTATGTTTAAGTCTGGAAATATGGGAAAAATTATTATTGCTTGAGCATAATATAATGCTGCACTAGGCTGGTTTGATGAGAACATATATCTGACTCAGCTGCATGGGCTGACAATCAAAGGTGCCTTGATTTAAAGGCCTGGTTCATCTGTATTCAGTCCCTTAGTCTACCGAATCTTAGCAAGGCAAATAACATTTCAGAAGTAAATATCATTTTTTTTTTACTTATTCCAAATTTGGCTTATAATTACAAGTGCAGCAAATATAGTAGTATTTTCTTTGTCTAAAACTTTTGGATGTCTCCAGTACATGGCAAAACTATTAGCCCTTGCACTGTTGCACATTTGATTGTAATGTAATTCTGTATTAGGTGTTTATAGATACCCAAAATAGTTCATGCACTTAATAAATGCAAAAATTAATGCATAAACTATCAAGAATTTTAAAACTGAATTGTTTGTGATAAAAATGTGCCTTTCTGCACTGCTGATGGAGAAATTGCTAGTGTGAAACGAAAACTCAAAATGTTTCAGAACTGCATTAGAAAGGAATAAAGAGAGTAAAGAGAGTGGCAGAATGTAATAAAATAAGCATTTCATGAACTTGCTAAAGGCAAATTGTGTTTATTATCTTATTGATTAGTAAGACTCACCCCCCACAAAATAAACAAAAAATAAATAAACTTTTTTGAACTATTATAATCAAGCAGGTTCAAATTTTATCTATCTATTACTATTGTTCAACTATCTGAATAAAGCATTGTACAATTCATTCTACATGTAGGATCAAGAAAACTATATTCTGAGACATTTGACATGCTGGACTGCTTTAAATATTATTCTCCATTTTATAGTCTGTTTCACATATGGTCATGTGGTCAGGTAGTTCTTGACTTATGACACTTATTTAACAACTTTTCGAACTTATGACAGAGCTGAAAAAAGTGACACACAATCTAGTTACTGTATTTACAACCACTGCAGCACCCCCATAATCAAATGATCAAAATTCAGACAATTGGCATATTTGATTCGAATAGAATAGAGCTGGAAGAGACCTTGGAGGTCTTCTAGTCCAGCTCCCTGCTCAAGCAGGAGGACCTATACCATCTCAGACAGGTGATATATTTATGAGTGTCTCAGGGTGATGTGATTGCCATTTGTAACCTTCCCAGCCAGAGCTTCTAACAAGCAAAGTCAATAGGGGAAGCTGGGATTGCTTAACAATTACATGATTCACTTAACAACTGATTTGTTTAATGACTGTTGTCATAATGACAACACTTAATGACCACTCCCGATTGTGGTTGCAAGTCGAGGTCTAACTGTATATCTTATCATCAAATCATTTGTGCTCATGTTACTAAATATCAGAACAGATCTTATGAGTTATCCAACAGTGACTACATTCTGAAGACTTTCATTGTTCAACTGCCTGCTATAAAACAATATGCAAAGATCTGGCTCATTCATTTATCCGTTCAATGTTTATACTGCCACAATAAAAAAATATAGAATTCAGTATAAAACATCTATAGTACATAGCATTAAAATGTTCATAGTATTAGATTGTGTATTATACATCCTAATTAAACTACTCTAAAAGGCCTTTGGAAGACCTTGGTCTGCTTAATCTTTTGGAAGGCCATTAATTTCAGAGTAAGCTTCACCTCAAGCAATAATACTATGATAGGAGCCATGACAGAGAAACATTTTGTTCTAGTGTCAGCGACCCAACGTAATGCAAAGTCTGCTAACATACGTACATGCAACTATGTCTAGATCTGAATCTAGTTTTCAATAAAGAGCATCCCTGTGAAAGCAGCACTAAATGGATGTCATTTGCACACAATAAGGAGGAGTGGAACAGATTATTTTAGAAGACGAATGGAGTAACAATCACAAATGAATAAAAGCTCAGGCTAGAAAAAATTGTTATAGAATAAATGTTCTCTACTTTAAAAACCAGGAGAAGAACAGGAAAAAGCCTACTGATTCAAAAGGACAGGAAGAAAGAAAGCCTTTTAAACCTTGTTCACACTCTCTTCGTCCTTTCCTCACACGCCTGCACATACGTACACACAAACACACACACACACACACACACACACACACACACACACACACACACAGAGCATTCAGCAGCAGGCACATTTTAGTATATAAATTACTTTTTCCCTGAATTCAGTGAAGCATCTAATTTAGCTGTGTTGCATCTATAATGCCTCTGTTCCCACATCCATGAATGTGGGGACTGAATTTCTGAAAGGTAGAGATTTACTGTTGTGGATGGTATGGAGTATGACAGAAGACGATGTGTGGAAACTTAACGATTCAGTAAATTCTAAATATGCATTTATGTATGAAAAATCATATGGAAAGGAAGAAGAGAAAGCAGCCAAGAAGTATACAGTAGAACACCTGCTTTTCTTTATGACCTTTCCTAGCATGAATGTAATAGATGCCTGTCAAAGTGTAGTGTATATCAAAATTTCTGCTTATCCAGTTTGCTAGCAGAATCAGGAAAAAGTTGTACATGCATACAATATTTTATTTTTTTTCATCATAGGTCTATTTCTAGCAGTTGTATGACAAACAGAAATTGAACAGATAAAGTTTATCTCATTATTGCACTTCATAACTTTTATCTATTGATCTCTTTATATTATATTATGTAACAATGCAGGTGCTTAGCCAGAAAAATATGAAAATGTGAGTGCTCAAATTTTAGAGTTACACTTGTCTGCTTGACAAAGTTACTATGTTTCTGAAGCTGTAACTTTGATGACAGTTCCTTCTAAGTATTATCTTAAGGCAAAGTGTTGTATATTTGCATTTTTAGTTATCTTAATCTAGATTCCTTTCATTCACATGATTCTTAGTCAAATTCCAAAGCAATTTACACTAATAATGAAATTCTTTCAGGAACCGTGAGTGATTACCTGACCAGGTAAGATTTTAATTAGCAGCTATGATGCATTTCATGCCAACAAGAGTTACATTTGAAAAGCAAAATATTCTGATTACAAAATGAAGCTTGTTTAAAGTGACTTTAAAAAGAAAGTGTTAGACATAAACAGGGGAAGGTATTTAAAATGCTTTAGACACTACAAAAGCAAAGTTAAGTGTATTCAGTGTTGAAAGGAAAAAAAGAGACTTAAAAAAAACTACTGATGAACTGATTAACTCAGTGCTTTGAACATTCAATACATTTATATCACATTTATGTCTCTAAAGGATTGCTAAATATTATCAACTAACAAATCATAATCTGAAATTTGAGTGGACTAAAATAAGCCTATGCTTTATATGTCTGACACATTGTATCTTTATATCCCATGGAATATAATGATGTATTCATTTTCACCAAGGAAAAGAAAAATAAAGCAAAAGATAAGGACTATAACACCTTTCTACTTATATTCCTTAAAACTTGTTTCGAGAACATGCAGCCTCTGATACGCTGGTATAAAACACAAGACAGTTTCTCTCATACCTCTTAGCTTCTGTGTAATTAAATGCTGAAAATATGCTTCCAATGAATTCTAAAATTTTCTTCTCTCTTGAAAACAAGGAGCACTAATGGAAAGAAGGGTAGAAGAAGTCCTATCCATCATTATTATAAAGCTAATCAATGTCTCAATGTGTGTTTTTATATGTGTGTGTGTTTAGAGGGATGTTAAAAGATAAACATAAACAATATAGAAAACATAAGATAAAGTGTTAAAAACAATAGAAAGCAAAGAGAAAGAAAAGGAAAAAGAAGGCTTAAAGAAGTGGCTTCAAATCTTTTTTACAGCAGTTATAGACCTGCTTGACCATTTTCCTCCTTCTAAATGACATAACATGGTTTCCTTCTTCCCATATTCAACCTTACTAACCATAAATCCAGAATTTTAGGTCACTTTTTTTCCATTTTCAGTAAAAGGTCCATAAAAGGTTTCCAATCTTTTATAAAAGTAGCTGTTGCTCTCTCCCCAATCAAACAAGTCAATTTACCCATTTCTGCAAGTTCTTTACATTTTATTCCTACATTGTAGGTATTTTTGTATTCTTCTCTCTCTCTCTCTCTCTCTCTCTCTCTCTCTCTCTCTCTCTCTCTCTCTCTCTCTCTCTCTTTCTCTCTCTCTCTCTCTCTCTCTCTCTCTCTCTCTCTTTGTGTTTGTGTGTGTGTGTGTGTGTGTGTAATCATAGGTGGTCAATAAACCTGTTCTGTTCTGTTATACTACCTGGTTTATTTCCCTTTATTTCAGGGAAGCAAAAATAAAGAGTTAAAATTCCTTTCTTTGTTCCATTCTTGGTTACTTTTTACTTGGTTGATTTCTTTTAAATCCTGAACAGTTTTGTCCATATGAATTTTTATTAATTACTTCAAAGGCTGAAGTAGAAAGATTATAAACCTAACTTCTATGTCTTTGAGCTAGCAGTTAATCTTCCATAAGTCAACCCCTGCAACAGAAACCTTAATTTTGACATTATTTCATATCTTATTAAGCACTAAGTATAAAGTCCTTTTTGTTTTATATTTTATCTATTGCTATATAAAATTGAATTATAAATGCATAAAAGATTGAGAGCATTCTGTTTCCTTTGAAAGAGTATAATACATTCTGGCTGAACTATTCTCTTACAGTGACATTTCTTTCTGGCCAGCATCTCACCCTGCAATATTTAGGACTTCTTTCTTTCTAAAAAATCCTTCAGATTCAACAATCGTATATCCATTGCTTCTATCCATTAATTACCCCTTTTCTCAGAGGATTATAAAGAACAAATATAGTTTTTCCATAAAATGTTTTCAACAAATATAAATTATGCAATTTTAAATTTTAAATTTTAAACACTTTCCATAATTTTAAATGATCAGTGGTCAATAATGATTCACCCTATTTATCTTGGACAGCCAAGATAAATACATAATTTCAGCATTATGTATGTGTGTGAAAAATAAATATTGTGTTCTTACCTATTACAATTACATCCAAGGCCAGCTAAGGCCTAGCAGGCACAGGTTGGGGTGCCAAATTTTAATTGGGACCAAAATTTAAAAGCCTTCTGAAAAACCCAGTTAAAAGGGAAAAACAATAACAACACATTCTGTGAGCCAGTGCACCCACTCAAAGGTTAAATATAATTTTGCAGAATTGCTGCCATAGAACAATAATGGGTGCTGGTATAATTAAAATGACTTACTACATAAATAGGTTGAAAATGTCTTAAGAAAAGAAAACATTTTTTTTCAGGGCTGAAAATCATAAATGTAAAGCTCAAAAATTCAAAGAAAAAGAAAGAAATAAGATGATGCCTTTTTGAAATTCCTATCAAAATAGGAAGATGAGTCAAACCACGGGGGCATCAGAATATAATTTTGTCAAGAAGACCAAAATGTCTACAGCTGCCTCTTTTCAAGCTAAATAACTGCAAATGAATGCACCATCATGCTTGATTTGCTCATGAGTGTGAATGTTACCCAAAATTTTCATAGTAGTATCATGATTTGTTTATGAACATACGGATCAGTTCTGATAAAATATGAAATATGTACAGTTTTTAGTGATTTCAAAATCTTATTAACAAATATACAGTGAAGCTAATTGATGTGAAAACAAAAACAAGATCTCATATGTATTGAAAAATATATAAATATATATATATATATTTCAAACTAATTGGAAAAATTAAACAGTATTCTATTTGTGGCTGGAAGAGAAGTTGGTGTTGGCAGATCTACTACTTCTCACCCCTCTACCCTGATCTACCTCACTGCAGAGAACCACTGAGAGAAACTAGGTGACAATATTTAGAACATCATGATGATAGGAAGAAAACATCAGGAAAAAACTCCATCTAATTCCACCTTAACTGTGTATGGGAGAAAATGCTGCTAGGCTTTCAAGATTCCTTTCCTGTGGCCAATTTCAGCTATTCTTGGGCCATCTGTTTGCTACTTCAAATGTGATACTCAGAGTTATAAAAGAAATAGTATATATGGTTCTCTAAACTCCTAGAGAAAGGAAATGTTTGTTCATTTTATTGTTAGCATTGCACATTGTTATTAATTTGCATGTATTTCCCCATTCTATAAGCAAAGGCATTTCTACATTCAAGCTTTCAGAATCTGCAAAGTGGCTTTTTTATTTTTTTGCAATTAAAACATAAAAGACTCTTGATTTTCCACTCCTGAATTGTTCATAAAACAAGTTCTGCCTCTTTTCAAGTCTTAGGATGACACTGACACCTATGATAAAGGGCAGATTTACTTTAAGATCATAGTAAGATATTCCCTTTGATGGTCAACTTTTCTTCTCCTGGAACACAAAGGAGTTACTTTGGATAAGTAAGATAAAGGCTTTCTCACAAAGCAGAGCACAAAAATTATTTTAAGCTGTCAAAATTTATATTTTATCTTCAAATTAAATTCAGATTAAATCCAGGGAAGACTTGTATATTACAAAGTACAACTAAATACAAAAAAGAACAAAAACTAATAAATTATATACTGTCATGTGAGTAATATACTGTATAATCTCTTAAACTGCAAAAATATTTAGTAACTCTCCATATTGAATATTGATATTTCAAAACATGGACTTTGCACCATTGTAACATCAAATTTCTACCTGGGCATGATGTGTCCAGAAATTATGACTTTAGTTTTTTTAAAGGGATTTTTTGTTCAGTTGGAAATGTTAGGAGTACTTCTAAACTTTTCCATGTATAAAGAATTGTACTCACATTTGAATTCTTGAACATATTATATAGGAATTGATGAATACTTTAGCAGTTGTTCCCTGGAAGATCTGCTTTCAAGACTTTGCATCCAGGAGATACAGATTTCTCTAGCTACATCTGGTGACAGATTTTAGAATTTCTCAAAAAACTATATCCTATATATCTGTATAAATCCTCTTCTTCTTGGGTGCTGAAGCTTTCAGCATTCAAATCCCATAACAAATGGTCTAAAATTATATGAGCTGCTGTCCCACATAGCATATGGAAAAAGAAAAGGAAGAAATAAAAGAAAGCTAAAGTGCAAAAAAAAAGCTAGAAAAAATATGGAAAACAAAAAGATATAAAGAAGTGGCTTCTGATCTTTTTTTTTTTACAACACTTGTAAGTGTAATTGTAGAGTTAACACTTTCTCTAAAATTACATCTCTTCTTGCTATAATGTATTATATCTAATTATCAAAGATTTGTAAATTCATCTTTTTCTGTTTTATGCAAAAAATCCACAAGGGTTTCCAGTCAGCAATAAATGAAGATATTGTCTTTTCTCTGATCCAAAAATCAGTTTGGTCATCTCAACAACTTCCATCTTATTCAACAAACTATTCTTCCATATAGTTCCATGACTTCTTTTGCCCAACTTTTTATCCATCAGTCCCATGAGGAAAAGTTCTGCTTTTAGTCCCATATTATATATAGAAGGCTAGAATATTATATATAGAAGGCTTAGGATATACATCATAAAAATAAAAATATGGATTGGTTCATTGATAATGTGCCCTCAAGTCAGGGTTGATCCTTGGTGACCACACAGATTTTTTTCTCCAGGAAAGGATAGATTTGGAGAGGACTAAAAGGATATGCAGTCCGGTACCCCTTTCATTCATCCACTATAACTTAAAATGTTCTCTATCCTCTCATAGATCATAGGAACCATAATTCTAATTTTGGTCTGTGCTACTTGATATTACAAGCAAGAGCTTGCAGGATTCAGCGGAACTCTGAATTACATAGAAAACAAAAAGCTAGAGTGAAAGATTTCAGCTTAGCTCTTTTTATTTTACAGTGCCTTTGAGTCATTATTGACACTTGGCAACTGTCTAGACAAGTTCCTGAAGTTTCCTTGGCAACATTTTTGGAAATAGTTTGCCACTGCCTTCTTCTTAGGAAAAAAGAGACTCAGAGAGTGAGAGTGAGAGTGAGTGAGAGAGAGAGAGGGGGGAGAAACTGGCCCAAAGTCACTCAGCCCAAAGCAGGACTAGACATCCCTTTCTCCCAGTTTCTAGCTCAATACCTGTAAACAATATACTAAACTGGTTTTCTAGCTACAATATGTCAGTCCTAAATTAATGGGAATTTTATATGGAGATTTAAAGATGTGAATCCCCACCTTTAGACTGAAGCCCGCACATATCTGCACAGAGAGAATAAGACCTTATACAATCCAGAACATAGCATAGAAGGAAAAGAGTTTAAATAATATATAACGATAATGTGCGGCAAGGAAGAGCCATTCGATTTCTTGCAAGTATTTTAATGTCAGAATCGCCTAATTTAAGTGGCTTAAAATATTTGTAATAAATAAATAAATGGATAAAATAAAATAAACTTGATCAGACCTAAGCAAAAAACTCCTTCCCTATCTCCAAACACAACATGCGCTGTTTTCCAGTTACACCACCTGGAGAAAGAGTAGGCACAAAGGCTTTCCTTTCTTAAATAATGCAAGATAAATATTTTGCTTAATGCTTCTGAGTTCCATAGAAAACAATTCATATTATCACTAAAAGAAGGCACAGAGATTACAAGAGCATTTCATTTGGATGACTGGTGTGCCTCTAAGCAGCTGGGACTTTTTACAGATTGAGATTTAGCATATGAAAATGCTTAGATCTCTCAGTCCTGGCAATAGCAACTTGAATTG
>NW_015387600.1:309441-367422 GCF_001527695.2 Protobothrops mucrosquamatus
AGTCTTCTCATTTTATGGACTGCAAACCTTGATATGCCATTCAAAAGTTCATTTTACCCCTAGTCTGACCAAGGCTGCATAACCTTATATTAATACCTTTCCTGCTTGGAGGACTACTCCGTTGTTTGTACATTTGAGGAAGAGGCAGTGTGTGCCATCTCTCTTGCTGGAAAGGGACATACACACTTTCTTATTCACACAAGCCCCTCCCTCCCCCTTCCTTGAAATAGATAGAAGCACAGATTTCAATTAATGTCACATCCTCATATTTTGAATTTTCTTCCTGTAATGATATATAGATTATTTTATGTCCTTCAAAACATCCACGGTTAACGATTTCCATTCTGAAGAAGGAATAGAATCACCACCAGAAGTCTCTAAAGCCTACTCTGATCTAGCTGGTACAGTATTAATGTTTAAGTCCTTTTTTCTTTATTCTGAATTGCAAATTAAATGTTTGCTATGCCTGGAAGGGCAGTATGAGGCCACCATGTTTTATATTAATTTATTTCCAACTAGAGGAAAGAATATTTTGGGGGCTGCTCTTACTTCATTCAGCCTGTGTTTAAAGGGCCTAAAGGCTAGAGATAATGGAAACTGAAGCCTGACACATTCAGATGGCATCAGATTGGGGAGGGTTCGCTTAAGCCATCATGGGAATATCCACTGCATTCAAAAATCTGCCATATTATTATGCCTCCTTTTTAAAATTAAAATAAACAATAAATAAGATTTTTTAAACAATATCAGTGCTATTAATTTGTCCATAGCAATATAAATATTCTTTTACTAGGTTAAGTAAACTCTGAATATTTGTATCTTTCATCTTTCCCCAAATTTTTGGGGCTTCCTTGCAGCCATTATTTGTTTTTCATATCAATAATACAATTTTATACAGAATTTAAAACAAAAAGTTCTCATTATCTTACCAGATTCATTGATATTTCTTCCTTTGATGAAATTATTACTAGGAATATTTAGTGCTAGCAGAATAGTAGGATACTTATGATCAAAACCATACCAAATTCTGAACAGCCAAGCGCTTTCTGCTTTGGTTGTGCTTTTATCCAAGTTATTTACAACCTGCAATAATATTGAAAATTATAATGATGATTGTGATAATTATGTTTTTTTCAATTAAAAATGTACACATTTTACCAACAAATAAATATATACAGTATATATATATAGCCTAAAAGTACACATTTAAAGGTTCACAAATCAGTTAATCTAACAATTGTTGTTCAGTTGCTAAGTCATGTTCAATTCTTTGTCATCCCATGGACTGTGGCAGGCCAGGCTCCTCTGTCCTCCACCATTTCCTGGAGTTCAGGATCATTGCATGGATGACTTTATCTAACCATCTCATCTTCTACCGTCCCATTCTCCTTTTGCCTTTAATCTTTCCTCACAATACTCAGATACAATTTAAAATACACCTAGATTATTAATACAACTACCTATCTTTTTTAACCTTTATCTTGTATTGATCTTCACTAATGGAATTCAAAATTATTTACACTGTGTTTTGGATTTTTTTCCACCTAGGCAGTAACCAAATTAGTTTAGCTTCAGCAACATGACTGCTCAATATAGATCTAAATCACACAGCTTTTCTGTTCAAGCTCTCTTAAATATACTCCTTTTCTGTTACCATTGATTTTCACTTCCTGGGTGCTTGCAAACTCCTATCTCTGAGTTACACCTGGTGTGGCCTCTGGCAATGCTAATCATGGATATGTGATCTATGCTAAGTTTCATATTCTCTCCTATGATTGTAGGAAGAAGATAGGGTGTTTTTTTTGGAATAAATTAGCTTCTAAATTTGCTGTGTTGTATTTTTATTCTACACTTATTGATAGCATAGATTATCCAACTGAGTAAGTTTCCACATTTTTCATCTTGCTGTGAGCCAATGTGCATGTCCATTATATCATCTTTGCACTGTAAAGTTAATTTCATCTTGTTAATGTCATTTAATCTTATTTAATTTATACAGATGACAATTATTACTATATTGTGGACAGTTTTCTAAATATTTTGGGAATAGTTGTGCCGTGCGCAACAAATGCACAATAATTGATTTTGATTTTATTGTTTTTCTTTTGGATTAAAATGATAGCGTCCTCTGTATTTTAACCCAAACTATTAATGGATGTTTTATGTTATATTTTTTACAGAAATTAAATCTGCTCCAATATATTTACAATGTAAACTAATAAAGGAGATACTTTTTTCTACCTTATGTGGCATAAAGCAAATAACATAGTTTGACAGATTTTTATGTACAGGTATAGCATAGGGGGTATCTTGCTCAATAGTAATAACTGTGAGAGGGATCTCGGAGTCCTAGTGGACAATCTCTTAAATATGAGCCAGCAGTGTGCTGCAGCTGGCAAAAAAGCCAACACAGTGCTAGGCTGCATTAACAGAGGGATAGAATCAAGATCACGTGAAGTATTAATACCACTTTACAATGCCTTGGTAAGGCCACACTTGGAATACTGCATCCAGTTTTGGTCACCACGATGTAAAAAAGATGCTGACACTCTAGAAAGAGTATAGAGAAGAGCAACAAAACAGATGATTAGGGGACTGGAGGCTAAAACATATAAGGAACGGTTGCTGGAATTGGATATGTCTAGTTTAACGAAGAGAAGGACGATGGGGGACATGATAGTAGTGTTCCAATATCTCAGGGGCTGCCACAAAGAAGAGGGAGTCAAACTATTTTCCAAAGTGCCTGAAGGCAGGAAAAGAAGCAACAGGTGGAAACTGATCAAGGAGAGAAGCAACTTAGAACTAAGGAGAAACTTCCTGACAGTTAGAACAATTAACCAGTGGAACAACCTGCCTCCAGAAGCGGTGAATGTTCCAACACTGGAAGTTTTTAAGAAGAGACTGGACAGCCATTTGTCTGAAATGGTGTAGGGTTCCTGCCTGAGCAGGGGGTTGGACTCAATGACCTCCAAGGTCCCTTCCAACATTATTATTATTATTATTATTATTATTATTATTATTATTATTATTATTATTATTATTATTATTATTATTATTATTATTATTATTATTATTATTATTATTATTATTATTAACTATATCCAGTTGAAATGAATAATGATATTTAAGTCCTTAGCATAGCACTGACTTTCTAGAACGGAAAAAACCTCCAATGCTTATCTTTCCTTTTACTTTGAGGAGATCTCCAAGATCATATGAACCTTTTCATTATCTTTTCACAACAGATCATTTTTTGATCACACTTCTTTAGGATATATTTGAAAACAGGGGGGCAAAACATACAGCCTGCCAACATCTCTTCTATAGCCCCTGGAGTTCCTGTCAAATAAATGGGGTGTCTGAACTGCCACCTCATGCCTGCACTCTGCAATCATTTCTGTACCAGTCTGCCATGAACCCTGAGAAGAAGGAAGAGCAGTTGAGGGAAAAGTGAAATTAAAAAAGTGAAAGTGCCTACTCTAGATGACATTTCAAGGTCACACTGTGATGAGAAGAACAAAGCTGCAATCCAGCCTACAATCAGACTGGCCCTTTCCAAAACACTCTTTTTGAAATAGATTTTTCAATGGGGGTCCAGCAAGGGGAACTGGCTATGGAGGAAATGTTTTCACTTGGAGTTTTGGCATGCGAATTTCAGTTCAGGTTTTGCACTACTATATTTCACTTGGTTTCTATTAAACTATACTTTTTCAACCCAATGGTGCAAAGATAATTCTTATTTAGAGGGTTTTTTTGGTATCTCTGAAGGAAAGAAGAGTAGCCTCACAAATAAATAGAACCCGAATGTTTGTATTGGAATGGATGGTTGGGATAAACTGATAGGAATTTGCCAAGCGAAGTTAGGAATCTGGGTGGCAAAGTCTGGATTTGTAATCAAAAAGTCAGAACAGGGAATGGCAGGTGGGGGAGGGAGCAAAGAATTGGAGATTAGGAAGAGACAATGTATCTGCTACTAGACAGTTTGGAGCTAGTGAAGAAAGTTAGAATTAATAAACACCAAGGTTAAAAAATGAAACTGAATAATTAGGAAAAGGATAAAGAACTGTAAAAAAATACCTGAGAATGAAGGGATGGAGCAGACTTTTAGCCTTGTGTCATGGTTAGGAAGAAGAATTAAAGAGATTTTGAAAAGGGTGAAGAGATAAAGAAACAAAGAGACAAAGCTTTAAAGCAGGGGTGTCAAACTCAATTTCATTGAGGGTCACATCAGCATTGCAGTTGCCCTCAGGGGGCTGGGTGGGTATGGCCAGGGTGGGTGCGGCCTACTGGGTGGGCGTGGATGGAGTGGGTGTGGCCTACTGGGTGGGTGTGGCCAGCTGTACATCGTTCGCGTCAAGGGTGCCTGTGGGGCCTGGGCAGGAGTGGGATAGATCTGAGGGTCTCTGGAAGAAGGGGGTGGGACCAGGGCAAGTGCCAAGGCATGGTCCACTGGAGGAGCCTCACTGTTCCTCTCAGGCCATGCCGGGGGGGGGGGGGGGTNAAGAAGAGACTGGACAGCCATTTGTCTGAAATGGTGTAGGGTTCCTGCCTGAGCAGGGGGTTGGACTCAATGACCTCCAAGGTCCCTTCCAACTTTATTATTATTATTATTATTATTATTATTATTATTATTATTATTATTATTATTATTATTATTATTATTATTATTATTATTATTATTATTATTATTATTATTATTAACTATATCCAGTTGAAATGAATAATGATCTTTAAGTCCTTAGCATAGCACTGACTTTCTAGAAGGGAAAAAACCTCCAATGCTTATCTTTCCTTTTACTTTGAGGAGATCTCCAAGATCATATGAACCTTTTCATTATCTTTTCACAACAGATCATTTTTTGATCACACTTCTTTAGGATATATTTGAAAACAGTGGGGCAAGACATAGAGCCTGCCAACATCTCTTCTATAGCCCCTGGAGTTCCTGTCAAATAAATGGGGTGTCTGAACTGCCACCTCATGCCTGCACTCTGCAATCATTTCGGTACCAGTCTGCCATGAACCCTGAGAGGAAGGAAGAGCAGTTGAGGGGAAAGTGAAATTAAAAAAGTGAAAGTGCCTGCTCTAGATGGCATTTCAAGGTCACTCTGTGATGAGAAGAACAAAGCTGCAATCCAGCCTACAATCAGACTGGCCCTTTCCAAAACACTCTTCTTGAAATAGATTTTTCAATGGGGGTCCAGCAACGGGAAGTGGCTATGGAGGAAAAGTTTTGGCATGCGAATTTCAGTTCAGGTTTTGCACTACTATATTTCACTTGGCTTCTATTAAACTATACTTTTTCAACCCAATGGTGCAATGATAATTCTTATTTAGAGGTTTTTTTGGGATCTCTGAAGGAAAGAAGAGTAGCCTCACAAATAAATAGAACCCGAATGTTTGTATTGGAATGGATGGTTGGGATAAACTGATAGGAATTTGCCAAGCGAAGTTAGGAATCTGGGTGCCAAAGTCTGGATTTGTAATCAAAAAGTCAGAACAGGGAATGGCAGGTGGGGGAGGGAGCAAAGAGTTGGAGATTAGGAAAAGACAATGTATCTGCTACTAGACAGTTTGGAGCTAGTGAAGAAAGTTAGAATTAATAAACACCAAGGTTAAAAAATGAAACTGAATAATTAGGAAAAGGATAAAGAACTGTAAAAAAATACCTGAGAATGAAGGGATGGAGCAGACTTTTAGCCTTGTGTCATGGTTAGGAAAAAGAATTAAAGAGATTTTGAAAAGGGTGAAGAGAAAAAAAAACAAAGAGACAAAGCTTTAAAGCAGGGGTGTCAAACTCAATTTCATTGAGGGTCACATCAGCATTGCAGTTGCCCTCAGGAGGCCGGGTGGGTATGGCCAGGGTGGGTGCGGCCTACTGGGTGGGCGTGGATGGAGTGGGTGTGGCCTACTGGGTGTGGCCAGCTGTACATCGTTCGCGTCAAGGGTGCCTGTGGGGCCTGGGCAGGAGTGGGATAGATCTGAGGGTCTCTGGAAGAAGGGGGTGGGACCAGGGCAAGTGCCAAGGCATGGTCCACTGGAGGAGCCTCACTGTTCCTCTCAGGCCATGCCGGGGGGGGGGAGATTATGGAGCTAAGACTGAATGTGTTTCAGTATAGATGGCCACCACAAAATTGTACATTGGCTCCCGGCTGGCTTGGGCCAGGGCCAAGGCAGAGGGGGCCGTTCCCTCACTGTTTCCAGGATGGCTTCGCGGGCCACATGAAACCACTTCGCGGGCCGCATCCAGCCCCCGGGCCTTGTGTTTGACATGTCTGCTTTAAAGAAAGCAAGAATGCTTACAGTAAGCAGAAAACAAAAACGGAGAAAGTGCAAATCATTGTTCCCCGTAGCACCTTGGTCAGTGAAGGTTTCTTTCTCTGCTGCTAACAAGGAATAGGAAGTTTACAGGTACAAAGGAATAAGCTGGTTCAGATTGCAGTACTCAGCCAGTGGAGGAGAGAGAAGCTGACAATTTCAGCAACAGGGAAATTGCCCAGTAAATTATTTGAAGGAAGATTGAGGCTTACAAGAGCCAGAAGCAGCAGCATCTGTTTCAGATAGATGACAGAGATTCCATGCAGAAGAGGTTTAAATTACCTATTTCAGCACTGAAAAACATAGAAAACAAACAAATGAGCCCTGGCTCTACCTGCTTTTGAAATTGTATACTCCAGCTTTAAATGAAAACATACCTGCAATAATCTAGGTCTGCTGCAACCTTTCTCAATCAGGGATAGTGTCTAATTATACCACACACCTGTATTGAAATCAGGCTGGGAAACAATGTCCCGATGTTCAATGGTATGTAAAACAAAGGCTCTTACTATTAGGGCATTTTTAAAAATCTTCTGTATTTTGTTGAAGCAAGGGTGTAAACGGCGGTCAAGAAGATCCCTGGTATGTCAAAAAGAAATACTCAAGGGTAAAAGGGCACCAAATTTATGGTAAAATGAAAATCATTTCAAAACAGAGCACTGCTGAATTTGCAAATATTTGTGTTAATAAAATATGGTGTCCTGAAAAAGTTATAAAAATAACACTTGCAATAACACATTCAATGGACTAAGACAGTGATGGTGAACCTTTTAGAGACCGAGTGCCCAAACTTCAACCCAAAACCCACTTATGTATTGCTGGGTGCCGGGTGAGCATGGCCACCGGGTGGGTGTGGGCCGCCTGGTGGGCGTGGCTACAGTGGTCATGGCAGATGGTTGGACGTGGCCAGGGTGGGCATGGCCAGCTCGATGTTGCTCCTGGGAAGGGATGCCTGTGGGGGCCGGGCAGGGTTGGGGGAGATCCAGGGGTCTCTGGTGGGTGGGGAAGTGGGCAGGAAGCTGGTTCTGCAGGGTGCGAGGCAGGGTGGGGGTGCCATGTTGCAGGGCAAGGCGAGGCAGGGGCCGGGGCAGCTGCTGCCTGACACCATCGGCCCCTGCACACAAAGGCCAACAAGTGCATGGGTGCTGGGATGTATCCAGCCACATGGGACCTCAACAAGTTAGCGGGAGGCTGGTTAAAGAGGACGGTTGCCATCTCCGGGGTATGGCACGTGTGCCCACAGAGAGGGCTCCGAGTGCTGCCTCTGGCACACGTGCCATAGGTTCACCACCACTGGACTAAGACTTGCAGTTATTCTTAGAAACACATGAATATATTAAAATCAGTGGAAGGGCTTTTATACATTTGGTATATAACAGAATCCTGTGATTAGAACTGGGGTGTCAAACTTGCAACATCACGTGATGTGTCATGATGTATCGTGACTTGTTTGCCATTGCCGGCAATGGGGTGGGCGCGGTTTCGCTATAATGCATCCGGCGGGCCAGCAGTTTGACATCCCTGGATTAGAGACTTCATGAGAGCTCTTGAGGACATTGGCTATAATTGAAGACAGATGTTTATTCAGCTGTGGTTCACAGATCATAGATAGTCTCTGTACTGGGGCAATTAGTTGGGAATTAGAAAGCTTCCAATTGTTTTTAATAATGGCTTGCTCTATTGATCAAAGTAACAAATTGTGGTTAATATGAATTAATATTATCTGAAACAAATCAGCTTGAAATCTTGTTTCAGAGAAGCCTGAATTATTACTATCCATAATTTGTTGGTTCAGAGGATATGTCAAACAAAAACTTATATTGCTTTTACTCGAGTGTGTAGAAGTTCTGGAGGCAGAAAAACAAAGTATATGTCAGATTAAGATTTATTTATTCTTGTTTATATCACACTAAATTATGATGATTTCCCAATCTGGATAGTGAAATAAATTGCATTTATTATAAAATATATCATTTCAAGATGGTAGTCTGTCACAAAAGCTAATGGACAAGTGCAGTTAAGTTCTATGACTTACTATGAATTGTATTTGAAACAGGTGTGAGAAGGATTATGAATAGCTTCTCAATTGGAGGTTTTCCTGAGCATCTTAGAAAACACATTGTAAAATTTAAAGCATTCAGTGCCACACATATGAATATAAATTCCTTTTCAAATATTTATATTTAAATTTTAACTTGCCTCAGTAGCAGTTTCTATCCTTTGATCTTCATCTGTATCAATTCCAACCCTATGAAGAAAAGAAAGGAAGCAAAACTTAAATACAGGACAGGCAGAATTTAATTTACTTACATTCAATGTAATATTTAATAATATTTAATATTTAAAGTATTTAATATATACATAAAATAAGCAAAATGAAAAGATATGTAAAATGTCTAGTACATTTTAGTGGTCTATTCAGATAGACATTTAGTCATCTGTTTCCACATTAATATACTGTTGACAGTGATGGGGAAATACTTTTTGCAATGATATCTGGAAGCAAGTTGTTCTATACCTTGTGGACCATTCTCATTTGCAGTTTTTTTCCCTAATGAAATATAGTTCTGGTTTTATCACAATATGTGATAAAGCATGGGTGACTGGTTAAAGATATCTTGCTAAGTCTGAGCCAAAGTGACACAAGAAAGGATGCCATCCACATCACTCCTTCTTTTAATTGCCTTTCTTGACAGTGAAAACTTCAAAGATTAACTTTGAACTAATTAGAATCTTGTCTTATTATTCTTGACTTTTTTTGTGTGTGCCTATTTGTGATGGCCAAGCCTTTCTCTCCATTTTATAAACTCCTGCCAAAGATAAATCTCAGGGCAACCTTGGATTAATCCTTATGTGCAATTTTTTTTTATCCCCCAAGGATGAACTTTACATTGAAATTGTACTTGAAAGACTTCCTAGATAAGTTATTTTTTAACTAACCTTTGATATGGTAATCTCAGAGGCAGCCTTTCCAGCAAAGCAACCTCAAGTGTCTGAGAATCCATTGTTCTTATATCAGCATCCTCTGATTCAAAAAGCTCACTATTCAGATTTCCCCACACGCAAAGTACAATTTATGTATCATTTATTCTATGCGCTATGAATAAAGGAAGCTAACCAATAAGGATAAAAAATATTTAGCTATGATATCGTGGGACCTGTCTCTCAAGATATATGACAGGGTTAAAAGGTTACAATATTTATAGCTTTAGAGACAAGCATAACACAATGCATCTATTCCATTAGCTATGTGCAAGTAATTATCTTGTATGGCAAGGCATTAAAAGAGTAAAGGTTTCTCCTGTCCAGTTGTGCCCAACTCTAGGGGGCAATGGGCATCTCTGTTTCTTAGTCAAGGGAGCCAGCATTGTTTGAAGACATTTCTGTGGTCATGTGGCCAGCATGGCTTTATGTTGAGGTGCACAGAACTCTGTTACCTTCCTACTGAAGGGATATGTATTTATTTATTCTCATGTTCATGCTTTTGAACTACTAAGTTTGCAATATAAGTATTTCCTAAATAGTCATTAAGACTACTACTTGTCATTATGAAAATTGCTGAATTGTCATGACCCTATTTTGAAAGCTCCTTGACAGACATACTGAAGTTATGGCATTGTTTCTATACCTTGGAGAAAATGGTGAAGGCCTCAATTGGTACACTTTATTCCTATCGTATGTTATTTTTTGTTGTCAGGAAAACTTTCAGATTTTCATTTCTAAAGGTAACTATGAATTTTGAGTAATATTTAATTTTAGAGATTCATATTCAAATCTATCTTCATGTATGTAACCTCTCTGGGGGACTTTGGGCCAATCGCACGTTGTCATAATTAGGATAACTCAAGTATCCAGTTATTATTGTCTTTAATAGCATATATTTATAGCTTTTTACTAGTTGGTAGCTAATATAGCATTTTGTTCTATATTGTTGCCCATGCTTTTGACTTATTTTATCTGATGACAAAGACATAATTTGTTCTGATTATGAATGAAGGAGAATATTTGTAGTTCAGAGTTGAAATGAGGGGTCCTTGGTGCTCTCTGAGCTTGATTGGTGTCTTGCAGAGGTTTCATTACCCTAAATAGGTAACAGATAATGTTACCTAGTTTGAGTAATGAAACCTCTGCAAGAAAACAAGCAAGTTCAGAGAGCTTGGTGGACCCCTTGTTTTAATTATGGTTGAATGATGAAATAAGGACCTGGTATAGGATCCTTCTTAATAGTCTGATTTAAGGGTTTTGTTTTCAGAGGAAATTGACTTTGATAATGATGTCAGGGCTGAAGAAAAAAAAGGAAATTATTATTAAAATCTAGTTTTGATTTTTTGAACAAAAGTTTTAAAAGTTTGTGAAAATTTCTAACAATTTGTAAGTATCTAAAAAAAAAAGTACGAGTACTATTGGCCTAGTAAAACAAATTTCTCTTTTATGTCTATTTCTGAAAATTTATTAGATAGAATATTTTTTGAAGTATTTCTTAACACACTTTATACCTTTCATCATTTAGTATAAATCAACATAAAAATGTATCTTTTCTTCGAAATGCTTTAGAAGTCATTAATTCAAGTTTATAATTATGAGAACATTCCCTGTAATAAATTTAAATTAAAAGATATGGATTGACAGAAGATTATGAGAACTGATATAAGATTACTCTGATGAAATGGAGAGTACTCCACATTATTCGGCAGGCACAAAGCTGTCCATTTTTTTGCCTGAAAATTGCAGTAGCAAGAGAGTAATATTTTTTCTGAATTAACATAAAAAGTAATCAAATGAGAATATGTTCATTTGAAGGTTGTTTGCTGAATATAAGACTTTTATGTGATGAAAGTAATGCATGTATAAATATAAGTGGTATGCTTAGCAAATGGTTCAGCATTGACCGGGGAGTAACAATATGTGGTTTCTCTCTCTGGTTATTTATAATAGGAATAATAATACAGGAATGTTTGGGGTAACAGTAGAAGTGTTAGTCGAGGATATGAATATAGGTATATGCAGATTACACTGCTTGTAGCTTAGAATCAAATTATTTGATGCCAATATTAGATAGACTATGATGCAATGACGGATATAATCTTAAAATACATGCATCAAAGGCCAAAGTGTTTGATAGGAAAATGGGAAAAACAAGTTACACATAAACGGAGAAGCAAATATATAAATTTCTGTATCTGTAAATTATTTATTAAGAAAGTGGAACGTGAATGGAAAAAAATTAGAATGTGGAAATGCTAATATGAAAGTAACAAGTTATTTTGTGTTTTGTTGGGAAAAATGAAACATAAAAGTAAGTTGGATTCATTATGCAAATGACATAAATTGAAACAAATGATCTGTTTTATGTCATTTGCACAACGACATCAGTCAAATGACATAAAACACGGTGGATGAATATTCTCCAATTAAACATTTATTTATCATAGACATCTTCCCCATTAGTCTATTAGCATGGCATTTCACTAGTAACTACTTCAACTTCATTTTTCAGTATGGCTTTTGTGGCCTGCCTCCTGCATGATTTCCCATGCTTGAATTAAATCTTAAGGAGAAGACTTAAGATGATCACTTTTCTCATTAGGCATTCTCAGACTGAGCAGCCTAAAAATCAGCGATGTTTGAAGTGGATGGAAAGATCACAGAAAAAATAGCCAAACTCACAAAGAGTAATATCCTTTGCCATCCGAAACAATAAGCTCAGAAATAGTAATATACATTTGAAAGAGATTCTCACCCACTCTGAGAATAAAGTAGAAAAACAGAACATCATTTTTTCTTTGGAATAAGACTTTTGAGAACCTGCAGGATGGATTTTTGGCACAGCAGTTACCAGAAATAAGGCAATCGCTTAAAATTACAAATAATAAAATCAACTCTATTTGGTTGATTTTATATTGTTTAAATAATCAATTCATGGGATTTGAAATCTAAACAATACTTCTAAACATCATTAAGTTCAGGAAGAAGAATCAGCTGTGACCAAGTGTACCTACATTAAAGATTGGAGATTTTTTTAACTGTTGACAGATGGACGGGTTGTTAGAAGATGTTTTACATTTAGCGCTTAGAGAAATAAAAATATTTGGGTATATAGAAGTTATATGTAAATTCTATTTTAAAAACTTTGTAAAAGAAAGAACACATCTTAATTAGTAGAAATAGTTAAGAGTTGGGTTTTTTTTTTAAAAAAAAATAGAAGCTGTGAATAAAATGAGAAAAACAATCTATTTGTATTTTACAACTGTCACATTTTCACTTGACAGAGGTAATTCTCTCTCCAGCAGGTAGGTTTCTTTCATTTCCTCTGTTCCTTTGCCTATGGCTGTGATTTCTTTTTTAATGGTCTAATCTTCCATTGTTTGCAGAAAGCAGCAATGGGATCCACAGAAAACAGTGCCAAAATGACATGCCTTGATGTTGTCATGCAAATGCCCCTGCAAGGGGCTTGCATCCTGGTGTCTATTGCAAGTATGTAAGCATTGTGTGATGGTGCTGTGCACATTCCACCATTTGCCCTCTTGAATCTCTCTCTGGAAGGCAGTAGAATAATTTTCTTGAAGATGTATGTTTTAGACAAACCAGGCCAAGAAAAGTGCATGGATGCAGTCACCAAGGCTTCAGCTTGATTTAACGGAGCAGTAAATTGTATTCAGTATTCTACATTGGCATTTTCTGCTTTTATTCTTGTTACTATTTTTAACAATATCTAATTTAAAAGAGAAAGAAGCAATCTTCTACAAATTAGCTTGCATCAAAGCATATCAACTGGATATCTCAGGCTCTAAACACCTTTCCTCTCATCCACAGCACTGACTGTGTATCACTCCCCAAAACTCAGAAGTAAATCCAAATAAAAAGCAAAATAGTTCAGAAGGCCTATCAGGGTCTCATATGCTTAGCAACCTTAAGTGGGTAAGAGAATATGATAATATAATCCAGAATATATACACTGTATTCCAAACTTTTATTTATAAATTCAAAGCAGGAAAACAATGAATAATTTTCTATATATAAAAGGTAGGAATGTGCTTTATTTGCAATAACAATGACCTACCTCAATAAAATAAAATAAAACAAAAAAGCCAGAGAAGCTTCTTGTGGACTCAGATGAAAATTGGAAATAACCAGATCTGAAGTTCTCAGGAAGGGGTGGAGAACAAATACCTGCACACAGTTGTAAATGGCAATATCCTTCCTCCTAGTTTAAAGCACCAAGTCCAAAATAATGCTAGCAGAACAATTGTCCAGAAAGAAATTAGAAATGTTTAAAACTAAAATATTGAACTCTGATCCTCACACAAAAAAAGAACGAGTGAGTATAATTGAAGAAAATGAGAGAAAATTAAATTTTAAGAAACTTGTAGAACTGCTTAGGAGCTGAACTTCAATTCCTATCAAAGGCTAGACAGGAATAGTAAAACTTTACTACAAAACCAGAGTGAAACTTCTGTTTCATTCAAAGCAGGAAGGGATCCCCAATGCTTCCAAACAATGACAAATATGCTAATAGTTTCCAAATTCTGAATCACCCTACTATAACATGAGAAGCATCTCCTGATATTAAAGCACAAATTATGTCCCCAGCCAAATATCTCTCTATATTATTCAGTGGAATGCCTACCTGGGTTGATGGCAGAAACATAATGACAATGACAAAGTAACAAATAAAGACTGCCTATTTTTATTTGCTTCAAGACCACTATTTATTTAAATATTTTTTTATTTCCAAAGTTAAAATAAAAATTTCAACCAAAAAAAAGGAAACAAAGCAAAACTAAAAAAAACAAAATGTTCATTAAAAAAAGAGAAAAAAACATACACATAAATTGCCCCTTTAGTTGAATACTGATAAATATATTTCAACAATAATAGTTTCATCCTTTGCGAAACAGGTCTACAACTTCTCCAGCTCTATTTGCCCAGATAATTTGACTTATCATCTTTCTACAAGTTGAACCACAACATCTCTTAATAGCTGTCTTCTGATTGAATATATTACATCTAATCCACAATCTCCACCAGTTTTCTTAATAAAAGTCCAGTTCATCACTGATCTATATTGCCATCTCTCTTTTAAATTCATACCCCTTTCAGCCCTCTCCAATGAGCCCACAATTCTCAAACAAAGCTTCTTCTCCTTCAATTCTGTCAGCAACAAATTAACTTACAATCAACCTAATCCGAAATCAGATTTAGATGCTGTTACTTTTATCCAAGTATCATGCTTAGGTTGATTTACAACTGTTGTTAAATCATCAAACCTTTTAACTAATTTTCATTCAGAGGTTATAATTTGAAAAGTATTTTTTTCTGAAGGTTTCCAAGAAAGCTTTGACATTAATTTAATATGGCTTTTGCCTTTCTTCTGTATTTCTTTTTGTGGAAATTGTAAAAAGTCTATAATGTATAACGTTCAGATCCTTGATTTATTGTTGTCTTCATTTTAATATAATCCAAATTTTGTTATACCCTGACTTTTACAACAAAATGTAAGCAATCAAGGACAAAATGTTTTTTAACAAAATGACATAGGAAAAATTAAGATATTTCCCACAATAGAGAATAAATAGAAAAGAAAGGGAAAATTCTCATAATTAAAGATGTAAGTCAAAAGCAATTTTTTTCCCCAAAACATGATGTTTAAAATGAAGTGTGTCTAAAAAAACAAAGAAACATGAACAGGAAAAGATGGCGCTCCAAACCTCCAACCACTTTACCCAAGAATTACAATAATCAAGATTCCTCTTTCCACGCAACTACATGGTTGTCTGAAGCCTATCTTGGGTTGTTCCTAGTAGTTCCCATTCAAATCTGGGGAATGCTTTCAAAGGATTAGCATTGGCTGCAAAAACAGCTGCTTGTTGGCAGGAGAAAACATAGTCCCCCCGGTCAGCACACCATTTTCTGGAGGACTCTGCTTTAAGACCAGTTGTTTAAGAGAAGAAAGGACATCTGAAATGATTGCTTGACTGGAGATGTATAATGCAATCCTGTAAGTATATATAGATAATACTGTAAGTATATATAGATAAGATAATGTTACAGTAATCTGGAAAACGTATGAAGCACCAAATGATAGGCTACAAGTCTCCATGGGTTGCACATATATTATATCAGCAAATATCAGCATATTTACTGTACATACTAAATCACATGTGTGTACGGCTAGGTAAGCACAAACACTATCATACATACGTGCAAAGTTTTTCCTTACACATACATTATGAATTACATAAACCTCATTCCATCAAAAAGTCATTTGATAGAGTGGAAAGAGCAGAATCATGTTGGGAATAGGCTCACTGGAGGCAGAAATGAAAATTGTATTCCTCCCCGGTGATCCTGCCTGTCCCAGAAAGTTATCTTCATTTTTTAAAATAAAAATAAATCCTGCTGTTTTTAGATCTGTTTCCAGTCTTAAGAAAAACACAAAGCCATGTTACTAGATACAACACAGAAGTAAACATACAAACAATCCTAAAAACAGAATTGTTCGTTTAAAAGATCCATATTTTGAATCAACAGATTTTCTATAGGGTTGAAAACATACTAACCAAATCTTTTTTCTTCAGTATCATTTAATAGGCTCTGTTTCTTATATTTTCATCAGTATGGGCACATTTGGCCAATATTTTAGCAAGCATGAAATATCCTAACATAGTAATCCAATCTAAGACAATGTTTTCAAAATTTTGTCCAAAAAAATTAAAGTCATTTATACCAAATAAAGTACCATTTCTTATTTTCTGTTGTCCAGGTGGCACTGCTGTTGATCTTGAAACATTAATGGAACAAGGAACTGGTAACAATGGTGTCAACAGTACCAAACACTAGCAGCACCATCTGCTTTGTCTGTCGTCATTTACAACTATTACAACAACTATATTTGAAGCTTTAGAAGTCTAATGTAGTGTTTCTCAACTTCTGTATTTTTAAGGTGTGGATTTCAACTCCCAGAATTCTCCAGATAAGGTTGAGCAACACGAGTCTAATATATAACAAAGGCCTCCCATCTGTTGTAAGGAATCCTGCAGATTAAATGTTCTCATACACAGCTCTGAAATGCTATTAATAATAAAAATACATTTCCAATCTGAAGCATGATTAAAAATGCATTTTCTGCTAATGCAAATAGACAGAAACACAATCACACTACAGGAAGAATCATTTTTACATGAACGGGAAAGACACCCTGCCTAATTGTTCTAATTGCTGCATTTAGGAACTCTTAGGAGAGGAATGCAGTAATTTTTTTTAAGGGAGGGGTCATGACCAGTAAAGAGGCTGTTGTGTTGGCATCATACTTTGACTACTAAGAGGTTCACTAGTCAGAAAAAATTAGAACTGATTTTACAAAGATATGCTTAAGCGTTAGAAAAATGATGTATTTTTGACAATTTTCTACAGATGATGCAGGTTCATTCTAGAAATAGAAATAACAAATTTCTCTAGTGAATTATGTCACTTGTTTTAGAACTGTATAATATTTTCTCTCTGAATCACTTTAAATATCTTTTCCCCCCTTGAATATAAATAGAGAGTTTTTAGAAGAAAACCCAGACTGTTATAAATGCATTATGTTACTGTTGATGTGATTAAGGCAAAGAAATGCACCAAGAACTTTTGAGATGCTAGCTTAAATAACAAGATGATCAATTTCAACTTCTTTGGGCTCCCAGACTGGAAAAGCAATATCAGCACAGTGATGTTATGCCTCAAAAGTTAACCAATTTTTGCAACCATATCAAACACATAGGTGTTAGAAAATGAGCATTAATATACAGCAGAGTTTCCTAATAGAATCATTTGTTTTAACAGATGGATTGAGTTGATGAGATCTGCAAAAAAATATTGAGAATTTAAGGCGCAAAAGGCAAGGCTTGGAGAGGTTCCTAGGCATTGTAGAAGCAAGAATAAGAAGTTACAGAGAGGTAAGGTGAATGGTATTGATGTAAACAATTTTAAAGTATATTTGTTTTCCTTTTTATACCTTATACCCAAATACTTTAGCTTATTATTCCTTCTTCCATTTCTACATTTTGCACTAGACTGCTTAGTCCAAAGGGGAATAGCAACATGGAAAACTGAGAAAAAAAAATATAAAAGTGTTCATGCAAGAGATAAATAGTCATCATTTTCATTAGTTGTATAAAACAATCTGAACTCCCCACTTAAAATACACTTACTGCGCTAAGATTTTCTACATCCTTCTGAGGCTGGAGTGAGGATAGAAATAGATATTTGTCTCTTTTGTGTCTTTGGCCTCTTACTGGCTAAGATGTTTTAAAACTTCCCCTTCAATGAAAACAAACATTCAACATTTCTTCACATATTGGAAGGCAAGATAGCATGACATTGTCACATAATCCCCAACCATAACGTACTTTGAAAGTACTGGAAAGAGTCAGCCTTGGAGGCTAGTAGAAAGATAGGAGGGTAGGTCAGAGAGATCTGTTGGAATCCTTTCTCCAGCTTTAAAGACAGTTATCCAATTAGTCCTATATCTCTTGGATTACCCAATTAGTCCTATATCTCTTGGATTAGTGGACCAGAAGTACAGAAATGCATACCAAGGCTTTTAGAGCTCTCAAAAGGCTTCATTTCTAGAGCATCTGTTTGTGCTGAAGAGACCACTAACTTGGGAAATTCAGTGGACAAAGAAAAGGGATAGCAGAGCAGCAGCAGTGAAAACTCTCCTCACTCATTTCCTTCATGCTTCCTTTCTGGTCTTTTGCCTCTTATTCTGATTCCATATTTGGGTAGCAAAAATCCAGACAACCACAAGTAAGAAATGCAGAAAATCTAACTTTTTGTTGTCATCTAATGTTCTGAAGCTCACATATGGCAGCTTTACACTATGCAGCAAAGTTTGTTGAAGGCTTGGGAAGGAATGGGCAGAAAGAGGAGTTGAGTGGGCCTCCTAGGCTTTCATGCACTAAGATGTTTATGTCACCACCAATGCTGCCCTTTCTTAGGAGATATAAGACAGGGTATATAATATATGGAAGAAAATTCATATTAGAAAGGTGTCCTCTAGCTATGGCAGGAAGATCATCATTTTTAAAAACTCATCTTATTTTTTTATAAACCACTAGCTGTACCCGGCCACGCGTTGCTGTGGCTCAGTCTGGTTAAATGGAAAAGAAAGAAAAGAGAAAGCTTTTACGTCCAACAGATGGCACTGTTTTTTTTAAAAAGCATGTTTTTACCTGTCACAGGTGTGACATCTATATAATAGTAGGTATATAAAAACACGCGCGTATTCAAATGCAACGTTGTGTCAAAATTTCAAAGCAATCGGTGAAGAACTTTCGGAGATTTAAGATTTTGAACAAACGAACATTTACATTTTTATTTATATATGTTTAAGACAGCAAACATACCTAATAGCCCTTCCTCTTCCTACTTTTCCCATAACACCAACCCTCTGAGGTGAGTTTTTCTGAGGGTCAGTGCCTGGCCCAAAAGCACTCAGCTGGATTTTGTGCCTAAAGTATGGTTACAACTCACATTCTCTTGATTTCTATGCTGGTGCCTTAACCACATGGCCTTTGTCTCATTCCCAGTCTACTATGTAGTCAAATTGTATTCACCTTTAGCCAGTGATGGGATTCAGCTGGTTTGCACCACTTCGGCAGAACCGGTAGCCGAAGGCCCAGAATGGACTTCCGGAAGCGGCATCCATACAGAGAACCGGTTGTTCACATATTTGAATCCCACCACTGCCTTTAGCTGTTCTATTTTAAAGACAGTTTTCCCTCTTCTTCTGGCATGTTTATATGAATGAGCTGTGATGCCTCATCTATAATATCACCAAAATTGATGATAATGCCTTCAGGATTCAAGGTCTTTCCAACTTTACGAGTTTCTCAGCTACAGGCATATAGTATGTTTCTATTCTGGTCACTCAGCACTGTCTTTCATAAACATTTTGGCTTGGGCTGGCTAGAAGGATAATTACAAAAAGGCAACAGTGGGCAAGAATAAATAGCACCGGATTTAAAATAAATAGCTATTTTGCATGGCATCTTGGAAACTGATAGAGTCCTTATTTTTTTCATGGGAAGGTGGATTGTTTCTCAGCTTCTATTGCTCATCTCCAGCCCTAAAAACAGAGTCTGAGAGATTGGCAGCAGAAAGGGAATACTACTTATTACAAATCTGGCATACAAGCAAAAGGTCAAAGTTAGGATTAGCATATTTTATGCAGGTACCTTCAAACAGAGAAAGCTTACGAAGCAAGGAAAGCTACAATGCATGTGGGTTTTGCAGATAAGTTAATTTAGAAAAGGCAGTTACATTTTTTTTTACTGCAAAGTCCATCTTCAAGCTTCCAAAAATAAAATCTGCCAATCTTTATATTAATCCCAGATTTCTATCAGATTGACTAGTTGAATTTATCTGTCATTTGCATCTGATATCAAGATGCTTGAGAAATTCAGCAAATGTAAGTTTTCAAATAAGTACACCTCATCTACAGCATTTGGACTAAAATATGCTTTAGAATGTTTTAATTTCCACTCAGGTTTACACTTTCCACATTGTGATGAAGGTCTCAGCAAAAAAATGCATGCTGAGGTATTTAAAAATAGACCCTTTGAGATGATATAATTAGCAATGTATATTTGTAGAAAATATAGTCAAAATATATAATTAGAAGTACATTTTCAAATTTACAGTTTAAAAAAGAATAGGATAAAATAGATTGGTTTGTTATGAGTAAAGATGAGTAAAGATGAAGAATTGATGTACATTAGAAACAGATTGAACTGCTCATCTTTACTACTTAATCTTTGCTGTGGCACTATTCCCTTTGATAATTTTTTAAAATTTGTATTTATTTATTAGATTTATATGCTACCAGTCTCATCTAGGCAACTCTTTTTTTCCAGTTATATCTCTTTACTTTTCAATGCATCTGACAATACTTAATCTTTTAGAGATTTTTTTAAGGATTGGTAAAATAGTTTTGCTTCCTTTCTTCTTTGATACTGGATTTAAATGTTTTTAATATATTTAAATTGTATTTTTATTTTAATTGAACAGCAGGGTTTCATAGTACAATTCTATTCTGTTTTAACCACCCCAGAGTTGCTTTGATAGTGAAATGAGGGGCATATAAATTTAATAAATATGTATAAACAACATTGCTTTGATGTCAGTATGCTGTTTTCCACATGTATTCTCCTATAGTGATATTTAGCACAGTTGAAAAAGTCTTACATTTAATATGATTTTAGAGACTGTGCATTTTTAAAAATAATGCATGTTTTATATGCATGACAAGGGCGAAACCCTTATGCAAACATCCAAATTTATCAAATGCATAGAAGCAATAAAGTAACTGAAGCTAGCTTTAAACTGCAACTCAGAAACTATGACTTTATTCATGAATGGCTTTAGGCATGTTTCTTCATTAACGTCTTGTATGATAAACTTTAGAATTGTACAGTATAGTTCACAAAGATAAATGAATGAGTGTTTTTTTTTATCCTTCCTTAAAATAGAACATATATGATTTATGGTTTATGTTTCTATCACTTTTCCTATGGTACAATTAAGAATGCTTATTGTAAGATTTCTATGTGAACTGTTGAAATAAACATTGTAACATGATGTTAGTGTCACTGATTAGGTATTAATTGACATATTGATTTGTCTTATACTCATTAAAATGCTTTAAAGGAACTGTAAATGGTTTAACATAATTCAATGTTTAACTGTTATTGTTCTTAGACAATTGTTTTAACTTTAATTTTTAACCATATGTCTATCATATTATATCTGTGTAAGTATGATGTACTGTACATATACACATACCTATCTAACTTCAGAATGTGGACACCAGGACTAGCAATTCTATAACAATCTAGAGGAAACAATTACAGATCTGTTATAAAGATCACAGCTATTGTTTTAAGCTTCTACAATCAGAAATGGTGAGACCTTCCCTAGTGCAAGAAAACTTCTGAGATTCTCGTTGTATATGTCCCATATCTTTCCTTTATGGTAATGAGAACAACACCATAATTGGTTACTGGAATGGTGATTATATCCTTTCACCTCCTTTCCTCCCCACTGGTGTCTGAAAGGGACCACACAGCACTGGTTGAAAACAAAAACTAAGGCTATGATTTAATCAAAGACTCTTTAATTGGATAGGCACAGCACATAATTGAGATACCTCCCATGAATACAGATATCTTGAACAAGACTGCTATGGGCAGCACAGGAGAAAAAGCGGAACATCATTAATGAAAAACATTCTGTTTAGAATATTCATTAAGTTAATGGTTACAAAGCTTACGTAACTCCCTTGTCCTGAATACATGCCTTCTTACTAAATCTGAAGCAGATTTATTTACCTCATTTTCAAAATCATGTCTGGAAATTGTACTGTTGGTCACTAACAGAGACATAGCATCCAATAGCATGCTCTTATCTTATTCTGGTATTGAATCTATTCATATACTGCTTACTTTTTCAAAAGTTAGCTCAATTTGGAAAACTATTAAGGGGGCATAATCCATAGTGAAATTTTAAAAACCTGAGGCATTCCACTTATATCTCTGGGTGTTCAAAATAAACTTATGGTATAATGGACTGGGCAACTGAGTGCTCTCATAATGTTTTGCACTTCAGCTCAGATAATATTTAGCCACTATATTTAATGATACATGATTATGGCAGATATCTGGAGGGGATCAGAATGCCTACCCTCTTATACAGTAATTCTGATTACTATGGATTACCAAATTCTCCTTTGCAACTTTCTAATTTTATTTCCCTACAGCTGAGAAGGCCCAATTTATTTTGCTATATATGACTGAGGCCATGATCATTGGAATAATATCCAGATTAGCTGTTAAATACTTCATCACTGGTACAATATTTTAATGACCACATGTGAAAACAGCAGGCTAGTTTAGTTTAAGATAGTACAAACAGTGAGGAACAGATAATTACACTTACCATGAGGAGGGGACAATCTACTTCACCTCTTATTTCTAAATTATTGTTTTCATTTTGTTCAATGTTTGCAATGATCTTTTCCATTCACACCCAGAAAGTCAGAATGTACAGTTTATAAATGGCTATGATGTGTCTTCCACCATGAACTAAGTGTGCACAGTTGAAAAATAATGTGAAATGCATAAACATACATTCTGATCAGGTCCATTCCTATTTTTAATGAAAAAGTATCTTAATATTTAAATTATTTAAATTCAAAATATTTATCGGTTCTAAATATAGATTTCAGAAACCATATGTATGTATTGTACATTTCTTGAGACATCAGCTCTTATTTATTTTGGGAAAAAATGTGGGACATAGCTTTTGACTTTAGCTCTATGTACTAAAAATGGAATCTTGCAACTCAAGTCACTATCAAATTATTTGACTGCTTTGTCAAATAATAATCATATGGAAGCTACCTTCTGCCATTTAAGATCAACCATCAAGAGTAAAAGAACAAGCAATCTAGAATTATGTCATACACAAGCATTTGGTAGAGCAGCCATCAGATGCTGTGATGAGTCCATGACTACAAGTATCATAAAAGTGCAAGCAGTGGTATTCCCTATACCTGTGGAGGAAATAGCTTGAATTATTATCCTATTCAGGGCACATTATGTATAAACCTAACTTTCTGGAGAAGGCCATAATAATGGGAGAGGAAAGAGAGGAGGATAATCAGCAGTAAAGTGGAGAGACTAAGTTACAGTGGTGAATATACTATTGGAAGACCTGAAAAAACAGGCAAGGGATAGATCATCATGGAGAAAACTTATCTACAGTATATGGTCACTAATAACTGAAAACAAATTTAAGGCACATAATGAATATAAATTATTAGAAGGGAACAGAGAAAACAAAGATCATTAGAAATATTCATTTTTTCAGAGATCAATTATTAAGATATACTTTGAAAACTGATACAATGGAGCATGCCACATCTTAGCAATGCTAAACAACCCTGAAACTGCCAACAGTCTTCCTTGGAGAATAATCTTTTTGGCCATATTCCATTGCAGGCTGAAATTACAAGAAGATACTGCCAGGCAAATATTCAGCCTGCCCACATACTGTAATGCTCCATCATCATTTAGGATCACAGAACAAGTCTTTCATTTAAAAATATATATAAAAAATGTCACTAATCTATTGGCTATCTTATGGAGAATAAAGCATCACATTTTAAAATAACAGATGGAGCAGAAATTCTTGTTCTACATTTAGTTTACTTGGAGTTACTTCTGATCATTTATCTATGTCATTTTTATATTGTCAGTAACTGTTCTTGCATGTTTTTATGAACGGCCTTAAGCAAATTTAGTCAACCATGTGTTAACTGCTCCTTATTATCTGAGACACTAATGTAATGGTTGACAACACACCTTCATTTCAATCTCTTAAGCCTTTATCTTTTTATTGAAGCATTTGGTTATAATCCTTAAACTATATTCTTTACAGTATTATGTCAGATTGTACTGAGATTGTACAATTGTTTTCTACTGCAGACTTTTACAATCTGCAATTTGGCAGTCTAAACTAAATATATCAAACCATGTGTGGCCTCTAGAAACAGGCTAACAAACAGAGAAACTAACAATGACCTAGGAGGCAGATGAGTTTCCTCTGGCTTGATAGGTTATTTGTCATGCCAGTCTGTACTAGAAACAGATCCAATAACAGTATCCAGTACTGGAAAGCGATCACAGATCCCCTGCCATGGATGACTAGTGCATAAATTTATGCCTAGTATCACAGACAACCAGATCTGTATGCAGTAAATCTAGCCCCATATATAATTTAATTGTGAACCGCAACATGACTAGCATTTTTGATACCTGGGACAGATACTTAATAATAATAATAAAGTTGGAAGGGACCTTGGAGATCATCTAGTCCAATCCCCTGCTCAGGCAGGAAACCCTATACCATTTCAGACAAATGGCTGTCCAATCTCTTCTTAAAGACTTCCAGTGTTGGAGCATTCACTGCTTCTGGAGGCAGGTTGTTCCACCAATTAATTGTTCTAACTGTCAGGAAGTTTCTCCTTAGTTCTTTGTTGCTTCTCTCTTTGTTTAGTTTCCATCCATTGCTTCTTGTCTTGCCTTCTGGTGCTTTGGAGAATAGCTTGACTCCCTCTTCTTTGTGGCAACCCCTGAGATATTGGAACACTGCTATTATGTCCCCCTCATCCTTTCTTCATTAAACTAGACATACCCAATTCCAGCAACCGTTCCTTATATGTTTTAGCCTCCAGTCTCTTAATCATCTTTGTTGCACTTCTCTGTACTCTTTCTAGAGTCTCAACATCTTTTTTACATTGTGGTTACCAAAACTGGATTCAGTATTCCAAGTGTGACCTTACCAAAGCATTGTAAAGTGGTATTAACACTTCACGTGATCGTGATTCTATCGCTCTATTAATGCAGCCTAGCACTGTGTTGGCTTTTTTGGCAGCTGCATCACACTGCTGGTTCATCTTTAAGTAATTGTCCACTAGGACTCTGAGATCCCTCTCACAGTTACTTATTGAGTAAGGTAGCCCCCAGCCTAAACTATACCTGTGCATTTGTTTTTTCTTGCCTAAATGTAGAACCTTGCTTTTTTCACCATTGAATTTCATTTTGTTAGATACAGGATCCTTCTGTATCTTAAGCCTGTCTTCTGGAGTGTCGGCTATTCCTGCCAGCTTGGTATTGTGTGCAAATTTGATGAGTTCCCCATCTATCCCCTCATCTAGATCATTGATGAAGATGTTGAAGAGCACTGGGCCCACAACAGAGCCCTGGGGCATCCCACTACTCACTTCCCTCCACGTAGATGCAGTTCCATTGAGGACTACACACTGAGTACGGTCAATCAGCCAGCTACGAATCCATCTGGTGGTGATGCTGTCTAACCCACATTTTTCTATCTTATCAAGTAGTAGGTTGTGATCTACTTTATCAAATGCCTTACTGAAGTCCAAATAAATTATATCCGCAGCATTCCTCTGGTCCACTAATTTTGTCACTTGGTCAAAGAATGCAATAAGATTTGTCTGGCATGATCTGTTTTTGACAAACCCATGTTGGCTTTTGGTAATGACTTTGTTTGCCTCTAGGTGTTCACTGATTCGTTGTTTGATTATCTTTTCCAGGCTGATATGTCTGTAATTTCCTGGATCCATTTTTTTTTCTTTTTTGAAGATGGGAACTACATCAGCTCTTTTCCAGTCCTCTGGTAGTTCCCCAGTGCTGAAAGATATAGTTCAGTGGTTCTGAGATCACATCTGCCAGTTCCTTGAGAACCTTGGGGTGTAATCCATCTGGTCCTGGTGATTTGAACTCGTCTAGGCTGGGCAGGTGCTCACTTACCATTTTCTTCCCTATCTTAACTTGTGTTTCTAATCTGTTTTTTACAGTACTGTTTTTAATAAGTTGTAAAGACGGATGCAAAAAACAAGTTAAATAGTTCTGCTTTCTCGCTGTTGCTTGTCACCTTCTTGCCACTTTCTCCCACTAATGGGCCAATCATTTCCTTGACTTTTTTCTTGTTTTTTACATGTTGAAAGAAGCTTTTTGAATATTCTCTTCCTTCACTTTTACTGAATAGTATTGTCAACTGCCAATTGGTGTACTGGTAGCATCAATACAATCCACACCCTCAAGTAACTAGACAAATGCATCTCCTTGTTGCTTGCACCTGGGGCAGACCATTTCCATCACCTCACTCTTGTATGCCACTGATTGTGAATAAGATCTTACACGTGCCACTATGACCTGACTGGATGAAGACAACACTGGAAATGGATTAGGTAGCTAATGGAGTAGAGATGGAGGGGAGGAAATTGGTAATGATAGGTGAGAAAAAGTATGGGAAGGGATTGGGGGAGTCAATCATTTCAGGGGATGAGAACATGAGAATTTGGTGTCAATCTTGATTTCCAGCTCACCAATTTGAACTCACATATTAGGCAGCTGAATTACTGGATATGCTGCACTCAGATTGATGCCTACTCCTGCTATGAGGAATATGGGAGGAATTAAAATCAGGCTTCTAGATCAGACTGCCCAACATGGGAAGTGCAGCTTTCAGCAACTTCGAACATTAACCATGATTCCTAAGAATACCATAATTTGCAATTCAAATATATATGTGAAATAGAACAATATATATTCTGCCGTACATGCCAGAGAGAGCCTGCATTGGGAACATGGTGGTAAATTAATATGGTGCTCCTATCCTTAGTGATCAAGATATAGCTACTGTTGTTTGCACTTTTTAAAATGTAAGATTGGGGATGGGGGCAAGTTACCTGAGGGCACCTCTGAGACCTATCTCAAACCAGCAGTCAGGCTTAGCTCTTATGACATTAGCCTTCAAAGTAACTCATGCTGATACTTGGATATTCCACAGTGACAATAAAACTGCACCAGCTATGTTACAATTAAGATTTAATTTCTTCTCTTGCATGGATTAAACTTCTCATTAATGTGATAAAATCATGCTATTCCATACTACTGTTTTGATCCCAGTGCCAGCTGGATCATACAGATGTATAAAGCAAACAATGAGAGATGAAAAATAAAAAAGCCAGAATCTTCTTGCACTTTGTTTAAAAAATAAACAAACCAACCAACCAGAGAACTTCAGGTGTTCCTTTAAGATTACATTTCTACCAATACTATAGTTCAACTGTCTCTTTGAATAAAGAAAAAGACCACGTCACTACTAATATTCTGTGTTTAAATGCACTGAAACCAATTACTTCCTTGCTGAGACAAGAGGTAACTTCCCATTTAAATCTTACAAATATACTGACTAACAAATTATTGTTGGGATGTTATTTCTTTGAGAATTAACAATAAAAATGCCATGTTATAGTATAATTAGCTGTTGCTATATATTCTCATCCATCCTGCACTACAGAGGACTGTTTTTAAAAGGTATGCTATTAAGGAGCTGTCTTAATTAACCTTTTTATATTCAGTCAATTATAGAATAGTTTTATAGGCTCAATAACATAACTTTTAAAGTATTCAATTTGGCATTTATTGTGCTCAGCACTGCACAATTTTTGTTTTTTTAACAGGAGTTTCTCCATCCATACATATATAGTATGTTTATTTAATAATCCAATCATTTATAAAGTGCATTACTATACAATCTGATACCTTCCCATTCAATTCAATAAATCTTACTCCCTAGTAAGTGGACATTGGACTTATCAATGCTCATTACCTTGTCTAAGTCATAGGCTTAGCATGGGGATAAATTACAAGGCATCCCAAATTATTATAAATACAAGAAAACCCAGGAATCCCAAAGGATTTTCATATGCATGTAACACATTCACAGCATTTAAAAGGTGCTGGTGAAATTGCTTGAGAAGCTTGTTAGAAATGCTTTATTTAAACATGTTAATTATCCCATTATGTACACCTGGAGAAAACTATAGTTATGTAAACATAGACTGCAAAAAAAATCTGGAAGCACATAGATAATGGGCATCTCCACAGGACCTAGCTCCTTTGGCCCATAGCTTCTTTAGGGAGGGCAAAGTGATAGAGTTAGCAAAATGGTGTAGTTGAAAAAGGAATAAGAGAAGACTGAGGAGCAGAAAATGCTGTGCCTGTCTCCAATCAAGGTGGGAAGAGTACAAAAAGGTACTTATGTGACTACAATAGTAGTTCTGTTGATCTGATAAGTGTTGACTTTAACTAGTTTATATGGTGAAAAATTTATAATACAGATAGTTCTCGATGAACACAATTGGTACCAGAACTTCCATTACTGAGTGATGTAATTAAATGAGTCAAGCTCAATTTTGCAACCTTTTTTTGCCATGGTCATTAAGCAAATCACTTCATTATTAATCAAATCTGGCATCCTCAAGTGACTTTGCTTGTCAGAAATCCCCTGAGAAGGTTGCAAATGGCTGCAACTTGTTGTTGTAAAATACAAGTCAATTGCCAAGCTCCCAAACTTTGATCATATAATTCTGAGGACACTGCAACAGTCATAAATGTGAGGACCAATTGTAAGTTCCTTTTTTCAGTGCCGTTGTAACTGTGAACAGTTGTTGAATGAATGGTCATAAATTGTAGGACTACCTGTAATGTATATTCTGCCCAGAGCTCCTCTGTGAGGGAGATGGGAGGAGTTAAGAAGTTTGATATACTTCTTGGTACCTTGGTACTCAACTGCTTTGAAATTCATCAAATTTGGTACTCAATGCATTTTGACACAAACATTTTGTCCCGATACTCATTGTTTGGTACTTGACACGTAAGCTAGAAGTTTAAGTGTCAGCTGCCTTGTGATTCACAACATTATTCCTTATGGAAAAAAATTTGTTTGGTACTCATTGCTCTTGTTACTCATTGTGCCTCCTGGAACCCATTAAGAATGAGTACCAAGGTTCCACAGTATAAATAAAATTATTAAATATTCAGCTAATTTTCTTTTTATTTATTTGGATTTGTCAGTCTAAAGCTTGTTAACTGAATGTGGATGCTTTTTTATTATTTATGTTTTATTATTTATGTTATTATTTATGAAAGAGATATTGTTTTGTGATTAGAGAAATTGTAAGTATGTTTGCTAGTGCATTAATGTGCCATACATATTATTTCATGAAAATCCTAAATATAAATGCTGTGGCTATATATTGATGATTTTATTATGCATGTGAGCAACTTTGAGCATGAAGTAAATATACCAGTTATTGAACCATCCAAGATCACAGTCCATAAATAATTATGACTTTTCTGAAATGCCTAGAAAATTAATTTTGATGGAATGACTTATTACATCAATCACACAGCATAATACCTATCAACCAAATGCTCACTTTAGCATAACAAATAGAATAGATTTTTCATTGCCCACTGATTCGCTAGGAAATGAACAACTATAGCAATTCAGCCTGCCTTTTAGTCTTTATATAAGAAGTTAATCTATCAGGCATGTACTGAGCAGAATAGTTTAAGGTGGTAGTCAAAAAAGGGATTAGAGGAATAGGGCATTCATTCTATTTGACTTTGGGGATTGATTCAGATTTAGCAATTTTGTGTTCCAATTTTCAGTTAAGAAGCTGCAGCAAAGAACATCTATGGAGATTCTCAGTCATCCCGGACATGGTTGTCCCAAAGATGCTTTTTTTTTCACAAAGCAACTGGACTTTCTTGTTTTTCTTTGAAGATGTTTCACTTCTCATCCAAGAAACTTCTTCAGCGTTGACTGGATGGTGGGAATGGCAGGATTTATACTCCTCACAGACAGCTGGTCACTTGCATTTTTTTAGCGAATCATTAATACTATCTAGAGGCTTAACCGTGTTGCCAGGATCATCTGAGTATGTGGACTTTGCTGTCTTCAAAAGAGTGGCTTTTGACTTTTAAATGCAGATGAACTGCTGAATCATGTCCTGATGGGTTTGTTCTCTGTTGTGCCAGGCATTTATGAAGTGGTTGTTATGAATCATGCCATTCCCCACCATCCAGTCAGAGCTGAAGAAGCTTCTTGGACGAGAAGTGAAACATCTTCAAAGAAAAACAAAAAAGTCCAGTTGCCTTGTGAAAAAAGCACCTTTGGGTGCAGCAAAGAAAGTTGTGTTTCTCCCGAATGACTCATTGTCAGCCTTCCTCTGAATTACTAAAATTGTCCTGTCTAACAAGCATACGGTGACTCATCCAGGAACCAATGCACTGAAATTCTCACATTGGTGTCATTAAGGATCCATGGTAGGATTTTAAAAAATATCTAGTCTGAAGCTTGAAAATGACTGCAGAAACAGGTTATCAATTTGCTGTTCAATTACATACTACTTCAGAAGTCTGGTTCATGTTCTTTTATCTCAGCCAATTTTTGATCAACCTCTACTGGATCATGGGAAACTTGAATTATAATTTCACTGAGTCTTTCTTTAAAAAGATCCTTTTCTCTGTTAATTGAGTCTTCTGTCTTTCCAGCAGCAGTATTTGATGTCAGTCAACAATAGAAAGAAACCCTTATGACTCATTCTTAATATACATTTACTTTGCTTTATCAACAAGAATAAAATGCAAAACAGAAAAACATACATTCAACATTAACAACAACAAAAGACAAAAAAAATATGTATAGAAAAGGAACAAAATGCCCCAAATATCAAATCAATTTAACATTAAGCATAAAGAATCCACCCTGGCTGGATGCTGAATTTTTTTTTAAAAAAACCCCTGATAAATTCTCCTCTCCTTTACAGAACAGGTCTACAAATAGTCTTAAGCTTTCTCATCCCTATTTAACAAGAATACTATATTATATAAACAAATATTCCAGATGAAGGGATCTCCATTTGATAATCAAATCAACCCAATATTTAATCATATATAAAATTTTTAAAAAAACAGCCAGCAGGTTAGCCCAAATACTATTCTCTTAAGACTCATTCTTAAACAATTGTTTTAAATAATCCATTTACTGTTCCCTGGCTCAGTAACTATTGTTCTATTGAACTACCTACTATACTGTATACATTAACTGTGGTCATATCTTTTGCATCTATCACTCTGACTGTTTCTTCTCTTTTATACAAGATTATCAAATTTAGCATAAAGTGAGCATAGATCAATATAGCCTAATGTGTAACTAAAATGAAACTGGTAAAATGGACAGCAGCATCAGAGGCTGAAAATTGAAGAAAAATTGTAAAATTTTAATATGTTTAATATGTTCATTCATGCAGGTAGCTTACTGAAGGAAAAAGCAGCCTGCCATTAATGGAGAACATGGAAATCTGTGGCAAGGGTATAGTGAGCAAGCACTAATTCCAAAATTAATTAGTGAAATTGTCTTTGAACAATCACTACAGAGCAAAATGCATAGCTAAACTGTGAAAAGTACATAAAACACAATATAGGCGAGTCATCCATCCCCTTGTTACTTTTACTGTATCTCTACTCAGACCATTATATGGGGGGGGGGGAATGACATGGTTGTCCTGAAAACAAGGGCAAGCTATTCACATGCCCAGTCTTGATTAAAAGTTTACAGAGAACAAATGTGTTAATTATTAGGCACATTGCATTTAATTACAGGCTCTACAGGATCTTTGAATCAGCAGAAGAGTGGGTGGGGGGAGATAGAATTTTTTTAAAACTAAACTTAATTTTATCTTGCTAGATAAAATGCTAAATTAAAGAAAGTTTAATGGAACATGTTTTTTAAACTTGTTTAGAGGGGTGTCAGAAATATGTTTTGGTGAAAGAAAATGGGTGAATAACCTGCAAGATGAAAACCAATGGGTTCATATGCAAATTTATCTAAGTGCAAATAAACAGAAGCTGATGTGTAGTTCCTATTAATCTCAATTCCTATCCAAATTTCTTTGCTTATGAACTTGTGAATCATTCACTTGTATGAACGATGTTTGAGCTACTTTGACAGGATTTTATTTTAATGAAAAATTAATCAGTGTATTACTGTGACTTATGCTGCAAAAGCTCATAACATAAGAATCTCAGTTAACAGTTTTTAAATAAACATTGTAGTCAAAATGACATTGCTCTGATACTCTGTGAAAATTATGACCATACATAGCCAGAATAGTATTTCCTTTTTCAATAGCAAATCAATGTATGTGTCACTCTGAGGAAATTATTTTTTCATCTCTATGGAAGAATGATATTAGCTGAGCGGCATTATGAAACAGAGAGTGGAACTAAGTTACAAGAAAATCTCTTCTCATTTAATTGCATTTTTCTTTCTTAAAATGACATTTCTTCACAATGACAAATGAACAATGAGCATGTGCCAACAAGATAAATAACTGGGTGCACTAACAGGAATTTTGAAATCAATGTCCCATTGATCAATTTAGCCCATTTTAAATGATATTGCTTGATGCTTTGTTTTCCTTTTAAAGGAAGAGAATAGACTAGATCACAGTTTTGTATGCAACAATAAAAAAATATTTCTAAACAGTTTCAGATAGTTTCAGATACTGATACATTAGGAAAGAACATGCCCAATTAGAAGATCATATTGTTCTTTTTAGATGTACTTCAGTGATGACTATTGGTATCAATACAGAATTACCATTGATAGCCCACTATTTTTCTTCTGTTGAATCCTTTAGTAATCCATAGGAGTTTGTCTGAGGAGTTTCTCTGAGACCCTAACAACCACTATTATAACACTGTGCTGAAAATTTCTATTTTTATAATCTATCATCATTCTGTCCAGGAGAAAATAAATATATTTCATTTTTTTTCTAGATGAAAAGAACATTAATTTGAGGACTTCAGAGAATGTGCTAACAATTACTTTAAATATACATCTAACCTGTTTTAGTATATAACGGAAGATGGAAACTCTTTCTGTATAATTTTCCATCAATCTTTTGTGATCATCTGAGGAAATGCATATATGGTTGGATGGAGTTTTCTTGAGGTGACTTGCTTGAACCTTCTCTGTTGCTGCTCAGTTTTTTTGGGAACGAGTTTCTTGCTGAGCAAAAGACACACACCTCTTTATCAGTTTTAAAAGACTATGTCTTTTTAAAACGGGCCTTTAATTGGTGATTTCATTTTATAAAAAATATCACCAATTTTAATTCTGAGTTAATGCTTTACTGTCAATTGATGAGATACCTTGATGCTATGTCCCTCTTCCACCTTTAAAAAAAATCCAAAAAACCCCATCAAAACTATCTTCAGGCAAACCTTTTCTTTCTGAAGTATTGAGAATGTAACTGTTTTGAAATTACTCCATTAAAGGAATAATAACACGAGTAGATATGATGTCATTAGATTCTTCCACTGCTTTTCAATTTAGCAAAAAAGCTTCTTTGAATCCCTGCAATCTTAGTACAGAATGAATATAAAACACTGATGGGTTTCAAAGCTTGAATTACTCTAAGCAGTTCAGTTACTTCTTACATCAAGTAATCTCTATTAAGAGGGATATGATGAATTTAAAGTACAATATTAACATTTAAATATGTTACAAAGCTACAAAGTTACAAAGCTATCTATTATCTACCTAGTGAAACTGCAAGACTATATGCTAAGTGGGTTGTGCAAACATGGTCTTTCTGAATAGACAGACATTTTTGTATGGATCACTATTAATGAAACCAATATTATTATTCAGTTAATAAGGAGAATGGGAAAAGTGTGTAGTAAAGAATCTATTTCACACAGTTTTTTAATATATATTTTCAGTGTAATGTAGAGCTGCCTGAATCTGCACTATATTTTATGCTGGTCATCTGTTCATTAGCATGGGGGAACTGACGCCTTATGATGTTTGTAGATTGTGAAGTATGGTTTTCCATGCTCCTAATTTAATGTTGTTGATATCAAATATGTAATTCTTTTCTAGAGCACATATTCAGATCTGTCTGGAAAAACCAGGATCTGGAATGCTTGTGTAGCATCTTGTTTATCTTTCTTCCCACTTTTCTTACTGACATGCCCAGTTGCATGCAACCACATAAACAAGGGAAGAAACCCTCTGGGAATTGCTTCACATATGACATAAATTCTGGAGACGAGGCATGCTATATAGTTGATTACTCAGTGATCCAAGAAGTGTAGAGACGATGAATCTGAATCTGAATTGTTAATGAGATGAAGGGTCCTTGATGTTCTCTGAATTTGTTTTCTTGCAGACATTTCATTACCCAAACTAGGTAGCATTATCATCTACAAATATTCTCCTTTATTAGTGAGATTCACACTTTCTATTTTATTACAGTTGTATCAACATATACATAATGTTAAAACTAAGGAAGGAGCTACTGTGGTCACACAACATGGTAAGATATAGTTTGTTTAACAAGTGTTTACTAATTCAAATTTGCTTAATTCATACAACTCATTAAGTTATAAACCAAGGCTGGAAAACCAAATTGGCTAGGTTCATAAATCATGCTAAACTGCAAATAAGCAAACCGCATTATGACTTAGTAATGTATTTATGAATGTTCTCTTTATGGCTTCTTTAATAAGATGGCAGTAGAAATTGAATGGATATTTTTCAGATACCAGAAAATTGCTGAGATATCTGCCTTATTGCTTCTCGCTGTGTCTCTATTTAGAATTGCCTGGTAAATCTCTTATCAAATTAAATATCACAAACCTGTTAAAGGAATAATATTAGCCAAATGCTGCCAACATGACTACTGTGTTTATGTGTTTTTTATGGCACACCATGTATATCAGGATAAAATCATTCTTATGCTAGGAACCTCAGAAGGTGTGGGTATGTATATGTGTTTGAATATTCACACATTAAAACGTGCCAATTCACAGCATAAACTCTTCTGTGAAAATGCATCATATAGCTACTCAATTTTACTGCATAGCCTATCTCCATACCCAGTACTGAATTCTTGTTGGCAAAGTAACTGTATAGTTAACTTGAGTCTAAATATTATTGCATTTGGGAATAATTCATATATGCATTGAAAGTATGAAATGTATTCCTACCTTTTATCTGTTTTAAGTTCCGATATTGCCTGGTGTATTTTAGTGTTACTTATCATTTGAAAATCTCTCAGAATCACTTGGATAGTGAGATGGGAAATGCATAAATTTTATAAATAAAATACATGTATGAGAAATGTTATGTTGCATATAATAGGCAATGCTAGCTAATACTCACATTAATTCAATGGAAGCAGTTGCTATATTGACTCCAAAATGAATACTTAAAAATGGAACTGTTTAGGAGTAATATGTAAGATATTAGTGATACCTTTGAAGTTGGTGAACTTATTCTCAGTAGCTTTTTTCAACTCATAGTTTTTTATAACTTTAAGAAACATGAACTGTATCTGACCCATCAAAGAAAACACTCATGTGTACCAATAAATGTATCCAGATTTATGTTCCTAAAAGCACTGCTGTTCTTTTTCAGTATCTTCTGATTTAGGACACAAAGTGATTCAATTATACTGATTTCTGTGATGTCAAATCAACCCATTTCAACTAGCAGTGTTCAAAAAGACTCTATGGACCAAAAAAGAAGCCTATTATATAACTTTGATTTAGAAAATGTATATATTCCCTTCATATGAAGACTTTGTTAGAGGATAATATTATATCTGAAAACATCCTCTAAAGAATTTTCTGGACTACAATAGCTGGAATGACTATGAGGAGATAGCCAGAATATATAGAAAACGCTTTGTTATCATATAAGAACCATAATAAGGGAAAATAAAGGACTTAAAAAGTGCCACTAAACATTACTACACAATGTAGTATCACAGGTCACATCTTTCCCTATTGTCAAATTCATGGTGTTTCTATGGTAGTAGTATTAATCAAGGAGCAAATTGCAGCTGTGAAGCTACTAGGAAGCATCACTTATAATCGCAAATGTTTCTATATACATACACGAAGTATGGAAATAGAAGACATAAAATACAGTTTATACCTGCCCAGAAATTCATAAATTGGAGAATGGAAATCTTGTTGAATGTGTCTGGCTAAGAATAAAAGGAGAAAGTGTTTCTGGGGAAGATGGGAAATATTCTGAAATAATGGCACAGAAAATATAACAGCTTCCATTGTACAATGTGCTGGCAGTTTCATCTTACACTGTTTAATCACTGGAATGTGAAGATGGTAAGTGGATGAGAATGCTTTTATGAGGTCTCTGTCCAATGAAAGATTCTAACCAGTTTCTTGGTCTCCCAAAATGCTTAGTGAAATGAAGCAACTAAAAAGACAGCCATACCAGTGTTTCTCAAACTTGACAACTTTAAGATATGTGGAGTTCAGTTCCAGAATTCCACCACCATTTTCTGGCAGGTGAATTCTGAGAGTTGATGTCCACACATTGTAATCAAGGTTAACAAACACTGACCTAGAGTAATAATGGTAAAAAAAACCCCTAGATGTTGATGTGACTTAGCACTTTATTCATGGAGAAGCATCAATGAAAAAATAAATAAATAAGTAACCTAAAATATTGATTAGCTATAGATTCAGCATAAGAACACACACACACACGTATGTGTGTGTGTGTGATACAAAATTATGACAAATATATGTTGGTCCCTATTACCATGATAACAAAAAGGATGTTTTAATTTAGATACATCCTACTGTTGATCATAAGAAAATAAGGAAATTTTATCTAACATTTATATATTTAGAATTTGGATGAGAATAATTTCTTTTATGGATCTTTATTAGATTTTTCTGGGGTGGTGTTAGTCTTCCTGGGCAGACCAGAGAGGAAACACTAGATGAACTAATTCTATTTACTGTAAAGCTACATTAATAGAATCTTGCAAATCTGAAAGTACAGCTCTCCTGCCATCTTCTTTACTGCCTGAGAAACTAGGGAAGGTCCTTTCTTAGCCTCTTGCTCCACCCACTATCCAGCTGGGGGCTACACCCTCTTTTATCCTAGGCAGCATCTCTCCATGTCTCCCAATGTCTTTCCCACATAAGGCGCTGGGGGTAGGTGAAATAACACGAATAAGGCACTTCATTATGTATGATTGTAAAAGTTCATTATGAAAAAGCTACAGTTGTAGCTTGCAAGACAATTTCCAGTTTGAAAAGCAAAGATTCTTTGTGACAATATAGTAAAAGATCAGCATCTGCTAAGAAAACCCACTATGAAATACATTTATATGTGTTTGTTGAAAATATTTGCAGAAAACTCATATGCTGTTCTTCTGTTTGCAAGCCTGTTGCTTGATGCTGTGAGATTTTGTTGGTGCTAAATCTTTGTCTAATTATCTATCTATCTATGAATGAAATAGCTCATAGGCTGAATCCAATGAAACCGTGGTAAATTTGATAAGAATGATGGACGCTTGAGTTGTATTTCCAAATTACAATGAACTTGGCTGACATTGAAGATAAGAAAAAGCAATCAAAATATCCGAACAACACAATTCTCATACACAGTATGTGGGTCCTGACATTTTTTCTTTATTCTTTACACCAATAGAGATTTTGTCAGCATGCTGTTTATCTAAGCTTCTTTATTATACTTCCAATGCAGTTATTTTCAGCTAGTGTTTTATTGCAACAGTCTGACATGATTGTAAACAAACAAAGCTTGAGCTATATTTAGAATCAGCGGTAAGAAATAGTTGAATTACAAAGCAATAATGCAAGCACATTCTTCCTTGGTGACACTATTAAAACTTCTTAAGTGACTCCTTAAATATACTATAAAATAGCTGGATTTATCTGAAGTTCACAGATATATTTTAACAATATGATCACTAAGAGATGACACTGATTTGTAGATAAAAAAAATAAAGTTATATAGGAAATTCTAATTCCATCCTCTTCTTTTGACAGAGTGGTGGTTAAGAAAACAATGTTTTTTATACTCTTTTTCTTTCTTTCTTTCTTTCTTTCTTTCTTTCTTTCTTTCTTTCTTTCTTTCTTTTTTTCTACGATTTTTCTAGTTAGATATCTTTTTTGATAGAGAATTCACTAACAAGGTATATACTAAGTACAACTTTGTATTCAGGTACATTATGTTACTTAGGAATTATTTCCATAATTCCATAATACAGCATTAACCTTGTGAACTCTCAAGCTTTCTCCTTCCATTATATATTCAAGATGGACAGTATTTAATATTTATGTGCTATGAATATGTAGGGGTGTGGGTACATATGTGTATGTATGTTGTACATATGTGTACATATGTTGTACATAGTATGTTTAGGTGTGTGTCATGTATGTGTTTCACTTTGAGAGCGGGCAACTAAATTTCATTTTTGATGTGTGCCATTGTGCCCACAGTAAAAAAATAACAATAAAGCTTATCTTATTTCGTCTCGTCTCGTCTCGTCTCATCTCATCTCATCTCATCTTATAAGCATGGTCCATCTTATTTTGTCTCGTCTCGTCTCATCTCATCTCATCTCATCTCATCTTATCTCATCTCATCTTATAAGCATGGTCCATCTTGAAACCTCAAACATTTTCTATCTCTTCCCTTGAACTATGAGATCCCTTCCGTTGGGCTTCAGTTTTAGAACTCTGCATGGAATGTGTGTATTTGTGTGTGTGTGTCCCTATGAACAATCCTGCTGTATTACCAACAACTGCTTTTAAGTTGCAATATACTGTAGGTTTCAATGGGCAATACAAAGCCCACTCAATTTCTACCATGTTCTATTCAGTTTGGGTAGGAATAGATAGCTAATATCACCTACATATTGATAACACCTAACCCTAAACTGGCATATGATATTATCTATTCAATTAATGCAAATACTAAGTAAGATTAAAGAAGGAACTCAGCCATGGTACATGCAATAATTGAGTGACTGTGGGCCTGGTTTCTCCATTTAATCACAAATTTGGATCAATCAAGTCAGATTGCAGCAGAATCACCACAATGTCTTCAACCCTTGCAGGCAATTAAAACGGATACTATGTTTGATGGTATCTTGACTTGCAGCAGAACAAGGATGGCCATAGTCCCACCATCCACCCCTCACAACAAGCCATTAATGATAGTGGCCAATGCTACTTTTCTAAAGTTAATAAAACATCACTATGGCTTCAGGAACTGCTTCTCAGGAATCATTCTAAAGTTTATTATTGAAGGCAAAAATTCATGTTAACTCATAATTCCTTATTGCTTGGTCACTAAAGCCTACTTCTCCATTCTTGAAAACTCTTAACATCAGGAACTCTTTGAAGGGGAGGTTTGTCAAAGGGATAATGGAAAAAAACCAACTTTTTACTTTGTCCTTATGGCCAGTAAGGCCTTTAGATATATTGCAGTGGTCTGATATTGGAACACTCTGATGAATGGGCAATATTTGTCACTGTTCTGAATGTTGTATTACTTTCTAACAGGTTGATTGAGTATTGATAATTATGTTGAAATATAGAAATACTAATATGGAAAAAAGAGATATTATAATCTCAGTTACAAAAATACCATGAAGGAAGAGAGGCAACAACAACACTAGAATTTTTTGTCCTGTTTTAGATAGCTATCATTATTTTTTCCAGTGATCTAGGTCCAATTACAGATATAGAATATGCGATCCTCTAGAACCTGAACAAAAGTTCTCTTCTTTGACCATGATAGGCAGAAGCTAGTTAATGGTATATGTTTCCCTTCTCTAGTCTAGCTTATTCTGAATGGAAGTATTATTTTCCTTTTAGGCAGCTGCCAAGGTAGAGCCAGTCTGTGATAGCTAGATACATATGGCCACTGGGCTTTAGACACTTATGTCTGAACCAGATTTAAACACTTGCAGATTACCTGTGTTGCCACTGTCAGATTGATTTAAGACTCATTTAGCAGAGGGCTATTTAAAGCTGAGATTTTCAAGATGGATTTAAATGAAAGTCCTCAGTGGAATAAAAGCAGGTAGGATGGAATCGAAGTCCCATAGAAAGCATGTTTTAAAAATTCTCTGATCTACTCAGTATAATATTTAGTAATATACTAAACCTATGGAACAGATTCTCCAAATGTACACAGTGTATTCTGAATGTTATGACAGTAAATCTTGGAATCTAAATGATGACCAAATGGAAGCACTGGAAATTACTCTTTGTTGCTATGTAGTCCACATCTGGATTTTTGCATCTAATGTTTAATAGCTCTAGTTTGTCAGGGTTTTCTACTCCCAAAATTTACTATGCATCATACTACTGCAATGTTGGTAAGTAGCACTATTAATTATCTTTGTTTAAAGGATACACACACACACACACACACAAACAAACATATATTACTGTAACTCAATTAGATGATCTTTCATTTTAAAAATCTAGATTTGTTTTGACTAAACAATAAAAGGAAATAATTTATGATCAGAAAAGTCATTCTGAATGATGCATCTAAATTACAATTTACAACAAATATAAATTGTACAATGTCATATTTATTACTAAAAAAACCCTTCTGTCTTCAAAAAGACAATTTCCATTAAAACCCGGTGCAATAACACGTATTCAATCTACACTATTATTTAATTGGTTAATTATTATCGTTAAACAGTCGTTTCCAAAGGTCAACATACCCACTTCGTTCTTCTTTTAATTTACTCGTTACACTTTTCATATACGTTATTTTTGTCATAAACAGTAGGTTGAGACTTTATTAACCGTCCTCCGTGGTTATGACTGATTTTAATCCTGATATTTATATAATCAAATGTCGTGATTTTCTCAAATTTTCAGTCTTCAAATGAACCTCAATTACTACCAGAATGAATGAAAATAGCTTAAAATTTTGAGACTATACTAGTCTTCGGGTGCCACTCTGAAGTAGGCTGATTTATATAAAACACATCTCCAGATACACACTCCAGAAAAACTAGTTAAATAAGAAGTAAGAACAGGAAAGATGCTTAAAAATATTTCAGAACATCACCCACCAACATTGAGATCCGTTTTAATTATTCATGGCTATCTATCCTTTATATATGACAACCCCTCTCTCAACAAAGAGAGAGTATTGCTAAAGGAAAAGGGGTAAAAAGTAATTGGATGAACAAATAATTTTTATTAGAAGAAATTATAAACTAATGAAACTTACCTGATTTGGAGCCATGTAAGCATTGATGTAGTGCCACCTCCTAACACCCAGACTGTGAAGAAGACAATTAGTAAAGTGGTTGTGAACATCATTTGCTTAGGTTGAGATTCTGTGTCCCGAATAGCTAGCGCAAATGCTATTGCACCACGTAGGCCTTCAGAAAAAAAGAAAGGGAAGAGAAAGAACATAAAAATATTGTAAAAAAAAACTTGGAGAGAAGCTCAAAGTTTCAGATATATATATTATTTTAGAATGTAGAGTATTCCAGATTATGTCCTAAGAAGGGAAATAATTACACAGGAGAGAAATGGTTTAGTGACCAAATGAGAGATGGGACATACAGGTGAGACAATAAGGCTTGGAAGGAAAAATCCAGAGAATGCTGTGGAATATCCTCCCAGTGGAGATCTGGCTACTTCACTCCTTGTTAGTTTTTGGGAAACTTTTGAAGACTGAGTAATTTTAGAGAGCCATCTTTTGCTTTCATATTGACATCCTTATTTTATTTTGTGTGGTTGTATTATTTCATTCTTGTGTGTTTTTATTTTGTACCATGAATACCGTGTTTCCCTGAAAGCAAGCCCTAGCTTGATTTTTGGGGGTGGACCTAATATAAGACCTACCCCCAAAATAAGCCCTAGTTTTGGGGTGACTTGCACATCTAAAAGTCAAGCTAGGGGCTTTGGGCTGGACCTGCCTCATGTGCCCCACACCCTCTTACCATTGCAGCCTGCTTTGCCTTGCCTTGACAGCCCATTTCTTCTGCGGCCGAAGGAAATGCCTCTGCAGCTGAGAATGGAGCTCCGGCTAGAATTTCGCCATCAGAGGCCTTCCGGAAAGGCCTCTGCAGCCAAGAACTGAGCTACGAACCTGTAGCTTGGTTCTCAGCTGCAGAGGCCTTTCCAGAAGGCCTCTGATGGCAAAATGCAGGCTGGAGCTCCATTCTCAGCTGCAGAGGCATTTCCTTCGGCCGCAGAAGAAATGGGCCGGCTATACAGGGCTGTCGGTGCCGCTGCTGCAGCAAGGTGAGACCGTGGAAAAGGGTTTGTTGCAAACATGAAGAAAAATTCAGCACTAAATCTAATAAGTGACTTCATGTAATATAATAAATTATTAGTTAGAAGTGAATATTGCTTAATTCAGGGAAATTAAACTGGAGTTAGTAAATACATGTGAAAGTATTGGCTTAATTATAAATGAAGGATGTCACAGAAATATGAATTAAGGTGATCTTGTTTGCTGCTGGTCAGAGAGTATAAATGAAACATATGGGATAAATGCCAATGTCCCAGGGAAAAAAATGGATAAAAGTCCTGAATGATTCCTTCTGCTCTTTTGGTGAGAGTGGATTGCAGGCACAATTTCAGCACGGACATGATCATAACCTATTGTGGTGTACTCATCCTATGCCATTAAAAAAATATAAACAGTTTTCCTTGTGAATAGCCCAAGAATTAATGCACTGCATGTTATTCTTGAAATCCTGAAATTACACAGCATGTTTACAAAAACAGATTTCTAAATCACTTTCTATGGGAAATTTTTAATTTGAATTAATATTACATCAGGTATTCTGATAGTGCTTTGACATTTATTTAGGTGCAGTGATTTTATTTTATCTTCTGAATGGGCATTCATCTTAGAATTCTGCATATTCAAAGTTTACTTTAGGATTTTTAGATGCAGCTCATTTTATTGGTTAGAGAAACAAACTATTAGGTCTTACCTTCCTCTGTAAAATGATGGGAGACTTTTTTTCTCTTTTAAAATTATACTGTATATATATATATGAAGTTATCTAAAGTGTCTTGTTTGAATTACTGGTTTAATTTAGAAGAAGATGTCTTGTTACATTGAAATTACAATTTGCTTCATATATTTTTTCCCAGAGAAAAATAATGTAGGTATTATAAAAGGCTTGTTCCATGTGTAAAATACAGTTACTTCTTTTATGTATTAAGTACCCATGAGGGTTCCTTTCCACATTGCTGACTCTCACTTAGTTTATTTATTGTATAGATCAGTGCTGATTTATGGAATGGAGTTCATCTCCATCATTTTTTTCTATTTTGTTTATTTTGTATGCATTGGAGTTTAGCCTTAACTTAGTTACAAGATTGCAAAAGCATCTTCATATTATAGCTTAAAATCAACCTTTCATTAAGCATCCTTATCTAAACATTTTAAATTCTCGTAGTTGTGAACATTTGTTTATTAAAGGAAGACAGTTTTAACAAAGAATTTAATCAAGTTTTAGAATCAGAAACCATACAACTCCATCCCAATTAGATGAATACTTTAGCACATAAGAATGTAAAAAGATTTCTGTTGGATTAGGACATAAATATTAGAACTTCAAAGTAGGCCAGGTAAGGATAGTCCATGGTATTCTTTATGGTCTTGGGATGAAATGACATCCTATATTAGTCAATATATAATTATTGGATATACTCATTAGGAACTGAATGTTGGTGTTAACCCTGGTCTTAAAGGTGACGATTCGTTCCGTCAACAATTTACTCAGTGTGGACTAAAATGTTAGAAAAACCGTAGTAAAAATTCACTTAATGTACGGCGTTAAGTAAATCCAGCTTCCTGCATTGACTTTGTCAGAAGCTGGCCAGAGGTTTGCAAATGACAATCACTTGACCTGGGTATATTGCAACCATCGTAAATACATGCTGGTTGCCAAGTACTCATATTTTATATATACATATACATGTGTGGGTGTGTATTTGTGTGTACACACATACACATGTCTGACAATTATTCTTCCCTCCCTACTATACCAGAGAAAGTCAAGATAGTGGAATTTTAATTTTCTTTCTTATGTTGTGTAATTTGCCATGTTGAGATAATCTTTTGGTAATGATATGAGCTCAAGTTTTGTAACAATTTTTGCATATTTCCTCCAAAGTCATGTCTGTATTCTTTTAAACCACCTCCTTTCTTAAACTCAGTTTCACCTTTCATAAGAAAATAATTGAACAGTTTTATGGGAACAAACTACAAGAGTTTTCCTTTACCTCAAATAGCAGCTGTTCTAGATCACTAGACATACCCTGCAGGTCTCCCCTGCTTTCCTGAAATCTGATGGAGTGATTCACACTACTTTCCTATGAAACTCCCCAGTCTATCTAGTAAGTCCTACAGCACAGAGATAGGTGCAAATTAATTATTTGTAAATCCACATGTTGGTGGTACTGTAATAATGCTTCATCAAGTTGGGTCTTCCCACAATATATTCAAAATATAATAATCTTAGCCTGTCATTTGTGCTTTTAGTGAGAACCATATATTGATTTGCTCTATGAAATACTTATTTTTCTTCTTGGCTATCCATAGTCTTCTCAGAGTCTTCTATAATACTATATTCAAAAGTGTCAATAATATTCGTATCCTGCTTCTTCAAATCCAACCACTGCTTCCATAACATGTAATATGGAATAATATTATTTCCACTGATATTTGTAGGAATAGATACACCATTGCATCTGAATATCTTTTCCTTTGTTTTTTCCTTTGTAGCTGTCCTACCAGGTTCCAATTAAGGGTGTACATCTTAACTATTGATAATCAATTTTAAAGATAGAAACTAACCACCACTTCATTGTCTTAATTGTAAATTCTAAGGCTAATTGCTCTCCTGTTTTGATTAGTTTGGACTCCTTTATATTTAATCTTAATTCCATTTTTTTCACTGTGAACCTTGACTTTTATTAGAGCTTTCAGCTGGGAATACATACTCTTGATCTATATTCCTGGTGGTCTTTGTTCATTTTTCCTGTGAATACACTCCACTCCTTTATGATTAGGCAGCCATGGAAGGATTGAGAAGGCTAAAGAAGCCAAATAAAACTTTCTAACATTGTAGTATATAGTCACATCATGGAGAATATTGTTTTCCAGGATAAAATTTAAAATTAATCTTCTTATTACATAGAACCAGGTTTAGAAGATTGGTCACAATGTGCCTTGTCTGTCAAAAATGTAATCTAAACTATTAATTGCACAATCTCATTTAAGCTTTTGATGCTTTTCCCCTCTCCACCTTCTTTATCCCTCATTGCTGCTGAAACTAAAAAAATAAAAAGGAAAGGGAAAGACGATGACAAGGTTTTGCGATACTTATATCTACAAAGTATTTTCTCACTTCCATTAGTGAAAAACAAAGAAAATGAAATGAACATTTAGTTGCTTTTCAGCAGCTATCTAGAGGTGATCAATTCCTCCCTCTTCTTCTTTCAAAAAGTCATCACCTGGATATCCCCACATTAAGTCAGAATTTGAACTTCATGCCCCAAATGGTCCTTCCTATACTATTATTCTGTTATAAAAATAAAAGTGTATTAAAACTTCCAGAAAAAATAGTCTCTTAGTCTTCTATCCCCAAATAGCAAAGAATCTTGGGGTTCCGAAAACATTAGTTATTGTAGTACAAACATTCATGGATTATATCCTTCCCAAAGCCATCCAGCTATCCATCCATCCACCCATCCACCCATTTTTATTTTATTCAGCTGCCACTAGTTATTAATGATTATTTAAAATTTACTTAATTTATGGCATTCCACATTAACTACACCTTGATTTCATTTTCTTTGTTTTTCAAAAGAGTCACATAAATGATTTTGGCTGTAACCATTTTAGCAGTCATGTTTCTCCCAAAATCTGCTAAAAGTGTTGTCTGAATATGGTTCTTGAACCACAAGGCTTCTGTGTATTCCTTCCTTAGATACAAATCACTTCTCACAAAAATGAATTATGATAGATGTTCCCCAACTGGAAGATAACATTTACTGCTTCAAAGGCCCATTTCTGGTCTTTTTTTTAATTAACTGTCCTAAACAAGAACTAAGTTGACATATGAAGAAAATATAGACTTCCATGCATACTATTGCATATTGTGATGGGGACTTGTCTTCATCTACAAGCTTGTGATTTGTAAAATATTTAGGAGAACAAGACAAATATTAAAATGCTTATGTTATGATAAACAAGCATTCTTATGGACTTCTTATTAACCAGCAAACATATGTGGGGAGAAGGGCGGCAAACAAATATAATAAATAAATAAATATTGGGTTATCTCTTTTCCACAAACTCCTCCTCCATTCTGAGTATTTTAATTCATTGAGTAAATGTGTACGTAAACTAAAGGAGAGATACAATAGTTCTTGCTTAATGACGGGTCTCTTCACAACTGTTCAAAGTTATAATAGTTTGAAAAAAGCTACTTATTATCTATCCTTGAAGATCACTGCAGCACTGGCAGAACATAGTAAAAAATACCATTGAATATGCTAGAATCACTTAATGACCCCATGATTCACTTAATGACTGCAGTGTCTCACTTTATGACCATCATAAAACAGTCATAATATTGAGTTAAGTCACATGGTGATCTGCTTAATTACTACAATGACTTATGACTAAAATTATGGGGTCAGTTGTGGCTGTGAGTCGAGGACTACCTGCAGTCAAATGGAAATATTGATACTCAATAGCACATTTTAAAGATGGACATTTTCTTCCTGTCAATCTCATAGAAAAGCATTACTAGTTTCTGCAATTTTCATTAGGTCCATATAAAACCATATGTCACAAAACAGACATGTGCTTTGTTACTTCATGCCAAAGAAAGGTCCTAATTGCTCAAAGAATAGGAGTATGAGAAGAAAACAAAAGCTGAAAGTAGTAGTGGTATTTTTTAAAATCTCTGCAAGAGGAAGAAAAATACCACCCAACCTTCATCTTGCTGAATGTTGTTGCATGCAATTTCTTTTTCCTTATTCTCCATTGAAACCAGTAGCACAATATGTAATCAGGAACAGGTGGGAAATTTGAAATATTGAAATAACTGAGTGATTTTTCAATGATTCATTTTCCAAAGTTGAATAAAAATAAATAGGCCATTAGCTAGTGGAATCAGCCTCATAAGCTAAAGCAATATAAATATTTGAAAAAGTCTGAAGAAATGCGAAAGTTTTTAGCTGAGAGTTGACATTCCTGAAAAATGTGTGTCATCATTTCTGTATGTTGAGGTCCATATCCAAACATGCTCTTTTAATAGCATTTCTTCACTAGTCTTTTACAGTGTTATCCAACCATCATTGTAACAATATGTCGTATAGGGTTTGCTTTATATTGAATTTTCCATGTGGGCCAATGAGAATAATTTTTGACTGTGATAGCTTAGAGCAGGCATGTCAAACTCGCAACGTCACATGATGTTGCATGATGTATCGTGACTTTTTCTCCATTGCCGGCAATGGGGTGGGCGCTGTTTTGGCATGACGCATCTGGCCCGCGGGCCGGCAGTTTGACATGCCTGGCTTAGAGAAAGAAAAGAAAGAAAGAATAATAATGAAGATAGATTTTATATAATTTTAAAGAGTTGGAGTGATGCTATTTACAAATCAGAGAACAAGCTAATGCTAATAATTTATATATATTAGGCAGTTGTATAACATACATACTTAATATATAACAGGCATGAAGATTACATAATGTAATGAGTGAGTAAAAAAAAGATGTATGCTTTCTTTTGCATCATTTAAAAGCATGTTATAACCCATGAAATCTTCAGCTGGCCACTATTTCATCAAACCTAGGGGAAATCTGACATTATTTTAATATGAGAGATATACCCTCCAAAATGAATAAGCCTGTTCTCCAGAGAATAGAGATGAAACAACCATATGGTATACCATCTGAATTTCATTTCTCCAAGTGAGCTTCCACTTTAAGTCCGTTTCATAAACTTTTATAATAGGCATGCTGCACCCGGGTAATTAAAGTGATTAGAATCATTATTGCACATCATCATCAGAGGATAGAGGCAAGCCTTTCTGAAATGATAATAAGCCTTCCCAGTGAATGCCATTGATCACAGAGTAGCTCTCTTTCAGATACAACACATTTGTCCCCATTTCTTACAAGAACAGTATAATGGTCATTTCTTGTTCTTCTTTTAAACAAGGAATACAGTGTCTATGGAGATTCTCAATCATCCAGATCATGGTTGTCCCAAAGGTACTTTTTCCAAAAGGCAACTGGGCTTTCTTAGTTTTTTTTCTTCGAAAATGTTTCACTTCTCATCCAATAAGCTTTTTCAGTTCTGACCGACTAGTAGGGAATGGATTTATATTCTTTGCAGTCATCTGATCATTAACACTCTGAGGGTCTGTTGTTAGTTCTCCATGAGTCATGAAGGCTACTTGGGGGTTTATCTGTATCCTCAGATTCACCCAAATCAGAGTGCAAGCATTATGACGTCTTTTTGGGACCACTCAAAGGACTGTGTTATAAACAGGAGATAGGTGGTGTCATATCCCTCCCCTCTGTTGAGGAAGGGCTGTTCAATTTTAACATAGATGGCCTCTTTGACTCTTCTTTCAGACCAGTGGTCTTCTCTGTTCAGAATGTGAACTTTGCTATCTTCAGAGGAATGACCTTTGTCTTTCAGATGCAGATGGACTGCTGAATCCTGTCCTGATGAATTTGTTCAGTGTTGTGCCATGCATTTGTGAAGTGGTTGCTTTGTTTCCTAGTGTACAGGTCTGCACATGACTCACTATATTGTACTGCATATACTACATTGCTCAGTTTTGTCCTTGGGGTGGACAAGCTTTTGCTTTAATATATTCCTGGGTTTAAAATATGCCCATATGTTGTGTTGGCTGAAAATCCTCCTGAGCTTTTCAAATATTCCTGCAATGTATGGAATGACAAGGTTGCTCCATTTGTTGTTCTCCTCTTTGTCTGTTATGTAGGAGCTTCTGCTGGATCTTTTTGTGGATTTGATGAAGGCCCTGTTAGGATAGCCACAAGTTCTGTGGGCTTCCTTGATGTGTTTTGGTTCTTTATCTTTTCCCTCCTTGCTTGTAGGCAAACCTTCAGCCCGGCTGGTGAGAATCAAAATGTAAATACTCATCTCTGTGTGTGGATGTTTTGTATACTTCAATGGTGAAGCTTCTGTCTTCCTTAATATCCAGGAAGACTAGACTATTCGACTTATCATTTTTCTGTGGAGGTGGAAGCCTTCAAACACATTTACTCTGTGGACAGCAACATTAAGTTCTGACAAAAGGATTGAAGGAAAATAGCCTAGCCTTCCTGGACTATGCAGTAGATGTTAAGGAAGACAGAAGCAAAGTTCACATTCTGGGCAGAGACGATCACTGGTTTGAAAAAGGAGTCAGAGTCCATCTATGTTAAAATTGAGCAGCTTTCTCTCAACAGAGGGGAGGGATACAACAACACCTATTCTCCTGATAACAAAGCAGTCCTTTCAGCAGTCCCAAGAAGGTTCCATACCAATTTGCACTTTGATTCAGGTGAGTCTGACATAAACCCTCAAGTGGCCTTAATGACTCTCAAAGAGCTAATGACCGACCACATGTCTGTAAAGAATATAAACCCTTCCATTCCCCACCAGTCAGTTAGAACTGAAGAAGTTTCTTGGATGACAAGCGAAACATTTTCAAAGACAAAAAAAAACAAACCTAAGAAAGTCCAATTGCCTGTTGGAAAAAGCACCTTTGAAACAAATGATACAGTGGTAATATTTATGTTTGTGTTCCTTTTAAAAAATTACAAATCTAAAAACTACAAGGCATAAAATAAATTATTTAGTTAGCTAATAGTGTGGTTGGTTTTTTTTTTGGTGTCATAGTAGAAACAATCAGCTTACCTGAGAACATCATCATATGTTGAAAGTTCCTTGGAATTTTTTGTTTTCGGCCCAGGTTCAGAATGAATGATATTGGATATATGTTACAGGCTCTTGCTACAAAAACTGCCACCTACATAATTTGGGATTAGAAGCTGAGGAAAATAATGAAGGACTATATGATATAAGACCAAGATTAATCAAATATATTATTTAATTCAGAAGCAGAATCATAATTTACCTGGAAGTGGAGTAGGAAAAAATATAACATTCTCATTGCTACTCACAGTCTGCCCTTTCTTTGAGCATCTTACTCTTTTAAACAATCTTTATAATTCTTTCTTGAACACTGTACCCTAACTCTACATTCATATTCCATCTTTGTCAAGCTTTGTCCTTAAATCTTTGGGAAATCTTCATTATAATTTTTTTTATATGCCAACACAAAAGAAGAGAACCAGCTGATGTGGTAGTTAAGATGCTCGCCTAGAAACCAGGAGGCTGTGAGTTCTAGGTGTCCCTCAGCTGGATGATTTTGGGCCAGTCAATCTCTCTCAGCCCAACACACTTTATATGATTGTTGTGAATAGGAGACAGAACTATTAGGTATGATATGTTGACTGCCTTGAGTTATATATAAAAAGATGGGATAAAAAATCCAATATTAATAAAAATAAGAAGAATCAGTAAAGAGTCTAACCAAACTGAGCCAGGAAATCTGAGAATGACACAAGTGCCAACACTTGTGATTAATCTACGACAGGGGGGGGGGGAAGAGAGGAGAGTTAACAGAGTGTGCAAACTGTTATATGATAACCTTAATCTCATGTGCTAGCAACTTCATGCAATGTAGATTATAGTCCTACATGAAAAAAGAGATGCCATATTTTAAAGATGGTTTTAGAAAAGGCCAAGAAACATGAGACATTTTTGCTGATGCATGCTGGACAAATGAGAAAGTCAAAGAATATCAAAAGGAAGTCACTAAGTGCTTCATTGATTATAGAAAGGGCTTTGATTGTGTTGATCACATAAAGCTGTAGAATAAACTCAGAAAAAAGATAAAAAAAACACCATTTCATTGTCCTCATGAGGAATTTATATACAGGTCAGGGATCCACAGTACAGATAGAACATGGTTAAACAAACTAGTTCTAGGATGGCAAATAAGTGAAACAAGGATGTATACGCTCTCATTTATTCACTCTCTATATACTGAATATATTAAGAGAAGCTGGACTGGGAGAAGATGGGATGGTTTTAAAATAAGGAAGAAATATCAGTAACCTGTGCCATGGTGCTGACAGTACTCTGATAGCCAAAAATGCAAAGAATCTGCACATTCTAGTAATAAAAGTTAAGGAGCAAAATGAAAAAAGTGGGATTAAAAGACAACCCAACTAATGACAACAAATAGAGGAATTAGCCTTAGAATTAACAGTGAATACACTGAATTGGTAGATAGGATTAACTATCACCAGTAAAGGAACAACCAGTCAAGAAATACATTGAAGACTAATTCTTGGTAGAGCAGCAATGAAGGCCTTAGAAAAGATATTTAAATGCAGTGATGTGTCTATACCTACAAAGATCAGAACTGTGCAAACTATGGTATTCCCTGTGACATTCTATTAAAGCAAAAGTTGGAGTTTGAAGAAACAAGAAGAAAGAATATTGATGCTTTTGAACTTTGGTGTTAGAAAAAGACTCCTGAGAATACCACGGACAGTTAAGAAAATCAACAAACAAAAATAGCTCATTGAACAAATAATCCAGGGTTCTCACTCAAGACACAAATGACTAGGCTCAAATTATCCTAGTTTGGATATATTAGGTAAAGACTTTTCTCTCTGCAGAAAGCTCTAATTCTGGGAAAGATGGAAAAAATGGAAGAAGAGGGTGACTAGCAGCCAGATGGATGAACTCAATAACAGAGATGATGAATACACATTAGGAGACCTAAATATCAGGTTACGGTCAGATCATCATGAAGAAAATTTATGTGGTCACTAAAACTTAACAATGATTTGATGGCACATAATTATAGTAGTAATAAAATTAATATCATTGGAACAGCACAACATATCACTTGTGTTTAAAACCTAGAGATTTCTGTGTTCAAGCAGTTGTTCATATCAGTTTATTCAATGATCACACATTCAAAGGTGATCTCCAGACATAGGACATGCAATATATCTGATGTCAGGAGTAAAGCCAAGAGTATATCCTCACTTCTCAGCAATTGTATGATGAGTGGCTATTCTTGCACAGAAAAAAATAAACAGCAGAAACATTTTATATATGCATCGAGCTCTTTCTGGATTCTGTTTTATATCTCCAATTATACAATTTATCTGTTTATCATGAAAATAACCACCTTATGCCATATGTTTGNTTTCCGCCGCGCCCTCAAGACATGGCTTTTTCAGCAAGCGGGTCTGGCCTAGGGAGAATTTTAAATAGGGACAATTTTAATCATTATTTTAATATGACACAGCGGTAAATATTTGTTTTTAATTGGTTTTTATTGGGGATAGTGCTTTGTACTGTTTTAATATGCTGTGAGCCGCCCTGAGTCCTGTGGGGAGAAGGGCGGCATATAAGTTTAATAAATAAATAAATAAATAAATAAATCACTGCAGCACTGGCAGAAAATAGTAAAAAATACCATTGAATATGCTAGAATCACTTAATGACCCCATGATTCACTTAATGACTGCAGTGTCTCACTTTATGACCATCATAAAACAGTCATAATATTGAGTTAAGTCACATGGTGATCTGCTTAATTACTACAATGACTTATGACTAAAATTCTGGGGTCAGTTGTGGCTGTGAGTCGAGGACTACCTGCAGTCAAATGGAAATATTGATACTTAATAGCACATTTTAAAGATAGACATTTTCTTCCTGTCAATCTCATAGAAAAGCATTACTAGTTTCTGCAATTTTCATTAGGTCCATATAAAACCATATGTCACAAAACAGACACGTGCTTTGTTACTTCATGCCAAAGAAAGGTCCTAATTGCTCAAAGAATAGGAATATGAGAAGAAAACAAAAGCTGAAAGCAGTAGTGGCATTTTTTTAAATCTCTGCAAGAGGAAGAAAAATACCACCCAACCTTCATCTTGCTGAATGTTGCTGCATGCAATTTCTTTTTCCCTATTCTCCATTGAAACCAGTAGCACAATATGTAATCAGGAACAGGTGGGAAATTTGAAATATTAAAATAACTGAGTGATTTTTCAATGATTCATTTTCCAAAGTTGAATAAAAATAAATAGGCCATTAGCTAGTGGAATCAGCCTCATAAGCTAAAGCAATATAAATATTTGAAAAAGTCTGAAGAAATGCGAAAGTTTTTAGCTGAGAGTTGACATTCCCGAAAAATGTGTGTCATCATTTCTGTATGTTGAGGTCCATATCCAAACATGCTCTTTTAATAGCATTTCTTCACTAGTCTTTTACAGTGTTATCCAACCATCATTGTAATAATATGTTGTATAGGGTTTGCTTTATATTGAATTTTCCATGTGGGCCAATGAGAATAATTTTTGACTCTGATAGCTTAGAGCAGGCATGTCAAACTCGCAACGTCACGTGATGTTGTGTGATGTATCATGACTTTTTCCCCATTGCCGGCAATGGGGTGGGCACTGTTTTGGCATGACGCATCTGGCCCGCGGCCGGTAGTTTGACATGCCTGGCTTAGAGAAAGAAAAGAAAGAAACAATAATAATGAAGATAGATTTTATATAATTTTAAAGAGTTGGAGTGATGCTATTTACAAATCAGAGAACAAGCTAATGCTAATAATTTATATATATTAGGCAGTTGTATAACATACATACTTAATATACAACAGGCATGAAGATTACATAATGTAATGAGTGAGTAAAAAAAAGATGTATGCTTTCTTTTGCATCATTTAAAAGCATGTTATAACCCATGAAATCTTCAGCTGGCCACTATTTCATCAAAGCTAGGGGAAATCTGACATTATTTTAATATGAGAGATATACCCTCCAAAATGAATAAGCCTGTTCTCCAGAGAATAGAGATGAAACAACCATATGGTATACCATCTGAATTTCATTTCTCCAAGTGAGCTTCCACTTTAAGTCCGTTTCATAAACTTTTATAATAGGCATGCTGCACCCGGGTAATTAAAGTGATTAGAATCATTATTGCACATCATCATCAGAGGATAGAGGCAAGCCTTTCTGAAATGATAATAAGCCTTCCCAGTGAATGCCATTGATCACAGAGTAGCTCTCTTTCAGATACAACACATTTGTCCCCATTTCTTACAAGAACAGTATAATGGTCATTTCTTGTTCTTCTTTTAAACAAGGAATACAGTGTCTATGGAGATTCTCAATCATCCAGATCATGGTTATCCCAAAGGTACTTTTTCCAAAAGGCAACTGGGCTTTCTTAGTTTTTTTTCTTTGAAAATGTTTCACTTCTCATCCAATAAGCTTTTTCAGTTCTGATTGACTAGTAGGGAATGGATTTATATTCTTTGCAGTCATCTGATCATTAACACTCTGAGGGTCTGTTGTTAGTTCTCCATGAATCATGAAGGCTACTTGGGGGTTTATCTGTATCCTCAGATTCACCCAAATCAGAGTGCAAGCATTGTGACGTCTTCTTGGGACCACTCAAAGGACTGTGTTGTAAACAGGAGATAGGTGGTGTCATATCCCTCCCCTCTGTTGAGGAAGGGCTGTTCAGTTTTAACATAGATGGCCTCTTTGATTCTTCTTTCAAACCAGTGGTCTTCTCGGTTCAGAATGTGAACTTTGCTATCTTCAAAGGAGTGACCTTTGTCTTTCAGATGCAGATGGACTGCTGAATCCTGTCCTGATGAATTTGTTCAGTGTTGTGCCATGCATTTGTGAAGTGGTTGCTTTGTTTCCTAGTGTACAGGTCTGTACATGACTCACTGTATTGTACTGCATATACTACATTGCTCAGTTTTGTCCTTGGGGTGGACAAGCTTCTGCTTTAATATATTCCTGGGTTTAAAATATGCCCATATGTTGTGTTGGCTGAAAATCCTCCTGAGCTTTTCAAATATTCCTGCAACGTATGGAATGACAAGGTTGCTTCATTTGTTGTTCTCCTCTTTGTCTGTTATGTAGGAGCTTCTGCTGGATCTTTTTGTGGATTTGATGAAGGCCCTGTTAGGATAGCCACAAGTTCTGTGGACTTCCTTGATGTGTTTTGGTTCTTTATCTTTTCTCTCCTTGCTTGTAGGCAAACCTTCAGCCCGGCTGGTGAGAATCAAAATGTAAATACTCATCTCTGTGTGTGGATGTTTTGTATACTTCAATGGTGAAGCTTCTGTCTTCCTTAATATCCAGGAAGACTAGACTATTCGACTTATCATTTTTCTGTGGAGGTGGAAGCCTTCAAACACATTTACTCTGTGGACAGCAACATTAAGTTCTGACAAAAGGATTGAAGGAAAATAGCCTAGTCTTCCTGGACTATGCAGTAGATGTTAAGGAAGACAGAAGCAAAGTTCACATTCTGGGCAGAGACGATCACTGGTTTGAAAAAGGAGTCAGAGTCCATCTATGTTAAAATTGAGCAGCTTTCTCTCAACAGAGGGGAGGGATACAACAACACCTATTCTCCTGATAACAAAGCAGTCCTTTCAGCAGTCCCAAGAAGGTTCCATACCAATTTGCACTTTGATTCAGGTGAGTCTGACATAAACCCTCCAGTGGCCTTAATGACTCTCAAAGAGCTAATGACCGACCACATGTCTGTAAAGAATATAAATCCTTCCATTCCCCAACAGTCAGTTAGAACTGAAGAAGTTTCTTGGATGACAAGCGAAACATTTTCAAAGACAAAAAAAAAAACCTAAGAAAGTCCAATTGCCTGTTGGAAAAAGCACCTTTGAAACAAATGATACAGTGGTAATATTTATGTTTGTGTTCCTTTTAAAAAATTACAAATCTAAAAACTACAAGGCATAAAATATATTATTTAGTTAGCTAATAGTGTGGTTGTTGTTTTTTTGGTGTCATAGTAGAAACAATCAGCTTACCTGAGAACATCATCATATGTTGAAAGTTCCTTGGAATTTTTTGTTTTCGGCCCAGGTTCAGAATAAATGATATTGGATATATGTTACAGGCTCTTGCTACAAAAACTGCCACCTACATAATTTGGGATTAGAAGCTGAGGAAAATAATGAAGGACTATATGATATAAGACCAAGATTAATCAAATATATTATTTAATTCAGAAGCAGAATCATAATTTACCTGGAAGTGGAGTAGGAAAAAATATAATATTCTCATTGCTACTCACAGTCTGCCCTTTCTTTGAGCATCTTACTCTTTTAAACAATCTTTATAATTCTTTCTTGAACACTGTACCCTAACTCTACATTCATATTCCATCTTTGTCAAGCTTTGTCCCTAAATCTTTGGGAAATCTTCACTATAATTTTTTTTATATGCCAACACAAAAGAAGAGTGCCAGCTGATGTGGTAGTTAAGATGCTCGCCTAGAAACCAGGAGGCTGTGAGTTCTAGGTGTCCCTCAGCTGGATGATTTTGGGCCAGTCAATCTCTCTCAGCCCAACACACTTTATATGATTGTTGTGAATAGGAGACAGAACCATTAGGTATGATATGTTGACTGCCTTGAGTTATATATAAAAAGATGGGATAAAAAAATCCAATATTAATAAAAATAAGAAGAATCAGTAAAGAGTCTAACCAAACTGAGCCAGGAAATCTGAGAATGACACAAGTGCCAACACTTGTGATTAATCTACGACAGAGAGGGGGGGGGGCAAGAGAGGAGAGTTAACAGAGTGTGCAAACTGTTATATGATAACCTTAATCTCATGTGCTAGCAACTTCATGCAATGTAGATTATAGTCCTACATGAAAAAAGAGATGCCATATTTTAAAGATGGATTTAGAAAAGGCCAAGAAACATGAGACATTTTTGCTGATGCATGCTGGACAAATGAGAAAGTCAAAGAATATCAAACGGAAGTCACTAAGTGCTTCATTGATTATAGAAAGGGCTTTGATTGTGTTGATCACATAAAGCTGTAGAATAAACTCAGAAAAAAGATAAAAAAAAACCATTTCATTGTCCTCATGAGGAATTTATATACAGGTCAGGGATCCACAGTACAGATAGAACATGGTTAAACAAACTAGTTCTAGGATGGCAAATAAGTGAAACAAGGATGTACAATCTCTCATTTATTCACTCTCTATATAGTGAATATATTAAGAGAAGCTGGACTGGGAGAATATGGGATGGTTTTAAAATAAGGAAGAAATATCAGTAACCTGTGCCATGGTGCTGACAGTACTCTGATAGCCAAAAATGCAAAGAATCTGCACATTCTAGTAATAAAAGTTAAGGAGCAAAATGAAAAAAGTGGGATTAAAAGACAACCCAACTAATGACAACAAATAGAGGAATTAGCCTTAGAATTAACAGTGAATACACTGAATTGGTAGATAGGATTAACTATCACCAGTAAAGGAACAACCAGTCAAGAAATACATTGAAGACTAATTCTTGGTAGAGCAGCAATGAAGGCCTTAGAAAAGATATTTAAATGCAGTGATGTGTCTATACCTACAAAGATCAGAACTGTGCAAATTATGGTATTCCCTGTGACATTCTATTAAAGCAAAAGTTGGAGTTTGAAGAAACAAGAAGAAAGAATATTGATGCTTTTGAACTTTGGTGTTAGAAAAAGACTCCTGAGAATACCACGGACAGTTAAGAAAATCAACAAACAAAAATAGCTCATTGAACAAATAATCCAGGGTTCTCACTCAAGACACAAATGACTAGGCTCAAATTATCCTAGTTTGGACATATTAGGTAAAGACTTTTCTCTCTGCAGAAAGCTCTAATTCTGGGAAAGATGGAAAAAATGGAAGAAGAGGGTGACTAGCAGCCAGATGGATGAACTCAATAACAGAGATGATGAATACACATTAGGAGACCTAAATATCAGGTTACGGTCAGATCATCATGAAGAAAATTTATGTGGTCACTAAAACTTAACAATGATTTGATGGCACATAATTATAGTAGTAATAAAATTAATATCATTGGAACAGCACAACATATCACTTGTATTTAAAACCTAGAGATTTCTGTGTTCAAGCAGTTGTTCATATCAGTTTATTCAATGATCACACATTCAAAGGTGATCTCCAGACATAGGACATGCAATATGTCTGATGTCAGGAGTAAAGCCAAGAGTATATCCTCACTTCTCAGCAATTGTATGATGAGTGGCTATTCTTGCACAGAAAAAAATAAACAGCAGAAACATTTTATATATGCATCGAGCTCTTTCTGGATTCTGTTTTATATCTCCAATTATACAATTTATCTGTTTATCATGAAAATAACCACCTTATGCCATATGTTTG
>NW_015387601.1:0-7556 GCF_001527695.2 Protobothrops mucrosquamatus
CACCCACCCAACCCACCTACCTACCCACCCCTGCCGCACCGCGGCCCCCCCCCCGCCCCCGCGGCCAGCGTGGCATCTGATCCCTTCCTGACACTTTCTGCCTCAAGTGTGAGCGGCGAGTGGCCACGAATAGTACCCGCATGCCATCTTGTAACACTATCTGCCTGTCAAGAGGAGCGCAGGCTGGGCAGCTATATAAGGCTTGTAACTAGGCGAAGGCCAACAAACAGCCACAAACACCTCAGCTATTTGACTCGGCCTCCACCCTCTTGCTTTCCTCCCTCCCTCCCCCTCTCTCTCTCCCTCCTTTTTCTTCTCCTTCTTTCCTCCCCCTTTCCTCTCTCTCCTCTTCTTTTCTCTTCTCCTCTCCCTCTCTCTCTCCCTCCCTCGCTCTTCTCTCTTTTCATCTTGGCTTTCCGTTGCAGAATGCAAATCTAGCCTGCCGGCGGGTGAATGGACTGAATTGTGATTAAGAAGAAGAGCCCCTTTCTTTGTTCTCCCCTCAGGGGATGTTTACTGGGAGAGACACAGCGGATCAGATATGAAAGGCATTCAGGTCAGCATTGATGTGAGCGAAAGTGAAATCATACCTAAGGCATTCAAAAGACCGCCGTGTCAGGGGTTCAGCTGACGGTGCAGCCACTCGGTGCGCCTTGCCTGGAAGGCACACGCGGAAATAATAGCAATAACAACCACGACAACGACAACAATAACAACAACAACAATAATAGTACATACAGTAGACGGTGAGCGTGTGCGTGGCTACGTATTGATCGAGATACCTAGATATACGTTTCTCCTTTAAAACAATTAATACAATTAATAATACAGAAGACCAGGAAAACTCACAAACGGGCTTTTTCCAACCTCATCACAGCGGAATTCGTTCTAGTCTTATCTTTTAAAGGTGGGAAGCAATAAGGCTTCTCCTTCTTCCCCCCCCCCGCGCGCCCTCCCCTCCTGCTCCCTCTTCCTCCGAGTTGTAATGCGAACCCTCCTTTTCCAGGGTGTCTCCATATGGGCTCTATAGGGCTACATTAGACACCTAATTGACATGACTGAAGGAGATAGGGCTGTCCCTCAGCAGTGGGGGAAGACAGAGGCTAATCCAGTCTAGCCTCCATCACAGGGAGAGAGAGAGCAAACAGCAGGGAAGGCACAAGGTGAAATCGTCCAATTCATCTGAGAAATAGTAGCAACAGGCCCAATACATACGAATAATTACATTAAAATAAATTAAAAGGAAAGGGGGGAAAAAAGAGGAGCGCTGAAAAAAAAATATCCCCCTATTATTTTGGGGATGAAAGAGTGGATTGCATAAAATTCCACTCTCCTCTTCCCTATTTTTAACAAGCTCCAGGTGAAAAGCAGTATGTTAGGGTTCAGTCAAGTTCCTGAAGCTGAATTTTAGTGGAACAATTTTCCCATCTGCTCCAAGACTGAGCGGCACCCCTCAGCCCTAGATGCCCAGCTACTCTCTCTCTCTCTCTCTCTCTCTCTCTCTCTCTCTCTCTCTCTCTCTCTCTCTCACACACACACACACACACACACACACACACACACACACTCCACAGACACAAATCAATGCTCACAAATTGGCTTCCTAACTGGCGGTGGAAGTGGGCTGGGGGAGCGAGAAAGGGAAAGGCGAAACAGCGGCGGCGGCAGAAGCAACGCCCTGATCCTAAGTCAAAGTCTGCTGTAGGAATTGCAACGGGACTCTTTCCTCATGGGTGGAAAGTGGCATTCTTGAGCAAGTAAAATATGTTTCTGTGAAGGAGTGTGGAATAAAGAAACCGAAATCAGGAGAGAGAGAGAGAGACCTACAGAAGCCCATGTCGACCCAAGCCATCTGAGAGATTGTGGGAGATACTTTTAATAAAGCAATTGAGTAGAACTACCCAACTTTACAAATGTTGGGAGTCCTTTAAACACCCAGAGGCTTCTCTGCCCCCCCCCTTTTTTTTTTTTTTGCTTTTCCCTTACGCTTTCTTGATAATGGTTAATGCACGTTTTCAACTAGTGTTTTTGCCTCAGAGACCTCTCCCGCTCTCTCCCATCCCTCCTCCCTCTCTTTCTTAAAAAAAAAAAAAGAGGGGAAAAAAAAAAGACAACCAAAGAGCAATCAAAAAGGTGTCTGACTTCGCCATTCAGACAATTGTCCCCTTGTGAGAAGGCTTGAATGAATGGTACAGTGGACACCCCAGCACTATTGACGTTATAAACATGTAAATGAAACACATTAGGGCAGACAATCAATTGTCTGTGAGCATTGCAAACCTGCACTCCCTTCTCTGGGTGACAGGCACAAAATAGTGTCTACCTTGGGAAGCCCACGGGCTGGTGGGCAGTTGGGGGGGGGGTGTCGAGAAAAGAGGACAAAGGCGTCCCTTTCAGAGAGGAGAAAATGCACCTTAAAAGCACTGAGATAATGCAGCTCGCCCAGATGCTTGTGAAACCAAACATCCCTGATGCTTTTCACTTCTCTTCCCACTTTTAAAAGAGAGAAAGAAATGTGATTTCTCCCTTAGGGAATGCCCTCCCCTATAGCTGGAGGTTTTTCTAACCTCCCCTGAGATGTGTGTGTGTGTGTGTGTGTGTTTTAAAAAAAAAATCGTTATTTTAAACTCCATGCCTGAATTCATCTCAAACAGACTCAGGGCCAGTATAATTTGGAGGGAGGGGGGGAGAAAATGAGATAAAGGGATGGGGGTAGTAATATTCAAGAGGGGAGGGGGGGAAATTCTAAGAAGCTCATCGCTGGGATTGTCCTAGTTTTAACTTGGCCATGAACAGATTCTCTTGAGGATTCTATTCTCAGCCGCCAGCAACCTCCTCAGACAAAAATAAATACATCCACCTTGACAAGGGAGACAGCCTCCTGCGCGCCTTCCCCCATACCCCCCTCACTTTGCTTGGGATGCATGGCCTTTGGTTAGACCTTGGGCCGTGCTCTGAAGCCTGCCCCACAATCTACAGCTATTCTGGAGCAAACAAGAGGTCCAGAATATTTTTACGGGGAGGAAGGCCTTAACTCTGCAAAACTCACCCCCCACCACCACCACATCCTACCAAAGTGTTAAGAAAGCTACATCGAGAGAGCTAAACTTGTCCGGACACCTTGTTCATAAATGCACCTGAAGTGGGGAAGGCAGAGAAAGAAAGAGGCACAGGGGGGGGGGGAAATCCCAAATTGCTTGCTCCGGGCTCCTACATCTGTCTCCCCCTTGCTTTCCCCTGCAAGATGCGGGGTCCCTTTTGCCCCCACTTTCTCCAACACAACTAAGATGCTCTTTCAAAGTGCAGCTGCATCTCCACACACACACACACACACACACACACCCACACCCCTTTTCCGCCTTATCGCCTTCTCCAGGGAGAAAGAATGAGACGAGAGCAGCCCAGAGCATTCTACAAGTTCTCAAAGTGTCATTTGGTGCACTGTCACCGAACCTCCGGAAGACTGAAAAGCTAAGACACTTCAGGCTGGCCGCATGGGGGGCAATCAGGCTTGCTGTCCTTTCCTTCTCCTGGTTCCTTGGAAAGGGTTAAGTCAGAGGGCCCCTGCAAACTCAGTGCCTGAGAGAGACCAGGTGTGCAATTCTAGCACCTTGTGGTGGTGTTTTGTTTCTTAGGGGAACCAATTTGGTCAAATCCTGGCTGCAAAAACATCTGAGCCCCTTTGCTCTTATCTCCAAAAGGGAGAGAAGAGGGTCCTCTTCTTGTTAGGATGAACAGCCCCACCCTTACCCAGGTTTTGTTGTTGTTGTTATATTATTATTATTATTATTATTATTATTATTATTATTATTATTATTATTATTATTATTATTATTATTATTATTATTAATAATAATAATAATAATAATAATTATTATTCCCAAGCTAACTTCACCAGTGGTGGTGGTGAACTCAAGCCAATGGAGTAGGAACTTGGGGGAAGTTTCCAGCTTTCAAAGCGAAGGTAGCTATGGGGGGAATTCCTTGGGGCAGCCCAAGTGGAGAAAGGAAGGCAGGGATGCAGGGTTTGGGCAAGGAGGATTGCCTCTTGCTTCCCTCGCCAGAGCCAGCATTTCAGTGAAAACCTAGTCAGTCACCCCTGCATCAGCTGACACAACTTTCCTGCAAAACCAAGAGGTGACGGGCTTGGGTGTTTCGCTTCCCTAACTTAATAATCCCATCTCCTTCTGCCCTTTATCCTTCAGATCACCCTCCAACTGCCAACTCCAATTCCCTTTCTCTCCTAATCAATAGGGCACTCCTTGGCTTCAAGACAACAACAAAAAAACAACACCTCTGTCATAAGGAGAGTCAGCAGCTTGTCTTTAAACCCTGCCAGTCTTCTCATCGCTGCTTGCAGTTCCTAGTTTTAGTCCTTACTCAGTTAGGGTGGCCACCAATTGAAAACAGTCAACAAATGAAATCCCGATATACACAGAGAATCCTATCACTCTAGAGATAGGGTCCTAATGGGACGATTTCGTCTGCTCTGTTTCTGTTCTGATTCCCCTTTTTACTGAAGCTAAAAAACAACAACAACATTTGGATCCTAAGTGCGCAACTCTTGAATTTCTTCTGGGTAATATCTTGCCTACCAGTTGCATTCAATGCAACTTTATTAAGGGGGGGGGAACCCAGACCCTCAATTAAATCACAATTCTCCCCACTTTCCACCTTCCAATCCAGAAGAATGGAGGAGAGAACAGAAAATCTACTCCGGTACGGATCTATCTCCAGCAGTCCCCCTGGTGAGATGAGAGGTGAGAGAAAAGAAAAGGAAAAACACGTCTTAGCTACGTTTTCTTGCAACTCAAAAATCGGAGCGTTTCTCACTGGAGAAATAAGAAAACAAATTACACACATCAGATAGGAAGAGAGGGCTGGCCTAGCTCTCCCCTCGGTTGCAACACTTTGCTGAGCCTTTGGAAACTTCAGGTTAGCGGCTCTGAAAGTGTCAGAGAAGTTGGGAGGATCTAAAAAGAACAGGCACGGGGGTTCAGATAACGGTTACAAACTTCAGGGCTCAATCTCTTCCAGCCTGTCGCTTTCCATCCACTAGAAAGCCGGGGTAGCGAAATTAATATTATTCTGGGTTTTTCTGCAGGCTCTAATTGTGCCTGTTTCCTGTTCGCATGGTATGCATATTATCACATGCCACTAATGTCATTTCTTCCCCCCTCTCTCTCTCTTCCTCTCGATCAAGCTGTTAAGAGGAAATATGGAACCTCTAAGATATACAGGCAGATATTTACCGCAGCAGAGTGGACAAGCTTTAGAAAGATAAGCTAACAGTCTTTCACTGCGCGCCCACACACAAACCTCTGAGAAAGATAAATAAAGTGGATTAAACCACCTCATCCTGCCTCCAAAAACGGCAAGAAAAAGAACCTCTAGTCTGGAAGCTCACCCCCACCTTTTCTTAAAAAGGCCTAGGGGGAGAAGGTGATTGTTTTTTTGTCCTGAAAGAGGGAGGGAGGGAGGGAGAGAGAGAGAGAGAGAGAGAGAGAGAGAGAGAGAGAGAGAGAGAGAGAGAGAGAGAGAGAGAGAGAGAGAGAGAACATCTATCTTGACCCAGAGATCTGACCACCATCCTCTTCTGCCCTTCGGTCAAGGAGGAGGGGAAGGAGAGTCCTACCGATCCGCTGTTGATTTGAAGCCAATCAATAAGCAGCATTTCATCACCAGCAAAGGAAAGAAGAGTAGAGAGGCGAAGGAAGCCTTCTGCCGCCTCCCTAGGGCCCTGGCTGGCCCTCTGAGAGAGAGAGAGGGCAGATGAGGGAGAGGTGGATGGAGAAGGAAGAGGCTTCCTCTGCCACACCACTACCCTAAGCTTAGAGGAATACCTTCAGCCGGGCTGGAAGGGACTCTTGGAGGGGGGGGGGCGGTATTTTCCCTCCCCCCCCCAGAAAGTACCCTAAGAAGGAGACCAAAGGTAACATGAAATGGGGGAGGGGGGGAAAGAAATACCAGCTCGTGCAACTTACTTACCCCTAGAGTTTCTTAACCTAAAAGCCCCCATCACTCGCCCATATGGCTTTCTTCACCCCGCTGAAGAAGAAGAAAAAAGCAACTCAGCAAGCGTTTGTTTGTTTGGAATCCACACCGCCTTGTTGTATTTTAATTCTCCTTCCTCCTCCTCCCCCACCCCCCCGCTCTTCCATTTTCGAAGTAGGGCTGCTGAAAAGCGAACCCGGTTCAGTTTTGCAAAGGCCGGAGGATTCCAACGGATCCCAGCTTCTTTCTCCCCCCCCCCCCCCAAATCTCTGTCTCTAAAGAAAAGTTGCCCCAAGTCTAAGATCGATGCAGGATAACTCCGATTACTACAGAGACACTGCCTTGGATGGAAGCCTCTCTCTCTCTCTCTCTCTCTCTCTTTCTCTGTGTGTGTGTTAGGAGAAGGGGAAAACTCTGGAAGCTGTGAGCCACAGAGGCTAGAGGGAGGAGGATGGACTCTCCCCCCCCCCAGCAAAAGAATTGGGAAAAGTCAAAAATCCGTTATAGAAACGCGTCCTAGTGAACCTAACCTTTCCCCACAAGTTTTCCCCCCCAAAGGCTGCGGAGATAACAGGAGAGGGCAGTCTGGACAAATAACACCCTCCGAGCATTACGTTCCCCGTTCTCATGACTGCTGTCTACGGAGAGGTTTCCTTGGCGAACGTTTAAGCCCCAAGTAAACTCTTCCGCCAGTTCAGACCAAAATTTCTCACGCTGCTGTCCCTTCGGTCTTCCCCGCCCCGCTTTTCCCAGCCTCTGACTTAGCGGTTTGGGTTTTCCTGTGTGTGTGTGTGTGTGTGTGTGTGTGTTTTTAATTTAATGAAGCTGTTAAAAATCTCTTCCAATCCACCCCCTCTTTTCCCTAATCTCTGCCAGACACCCCCCCTCCACACACACACACACACACACATACAGAAACACACATAAGGATCCATGGCAGGGGCTGATCACAACAACGCGAAAAGTCCTGGGCGCGTTCAAAAGTGCCTCTCCCCCCCCCCTTTTTTTTCCTCCCTTTCTTTTTCACGCTGGCTTTTCCTGGGTCTTGTGTGTGAGAAAGAAAGCGGTGTGGGGGGGGGCGGGGGGGGGCTGGAGGGTGGCGGCGGCGGCTTTGGATGAGGGACGACTGTGGCAGGGAAAGCAGCGATCAAAGGAAAAGCAGGGAGAGACAACGGCGGGCCCGAGGGCGAGGGAAGCCTGGCGAGAGAGAGGCGGAAAGGCAGGGAGGGGATCTAACGGGTCTTCCTGGGCGATCTCGCCGGCTCCGGGAGCCGAGCAGTCAGGACCGTTAGCTGATTCGCTCTTAGGCTGCAGGCGAGAAACTTTCAGCTTCTCTCTCTCTCTCTCTCTTGCCCCCCCCACTTCAAGAAGGAGAGGAAGGGGGGGGATCTCTCCCCTCCCCAATTCTCTCTCCCTGGGCGCCTAGAGTCCCCACTTCCTTTCTGAAAAAGAATCTGCCCTCCAAGAAAAAAAACAAAACAAAACCCCGAGATCTTTTCCTGCCTACTTTGATTGGACTTCTCCAAAGGAAAAGAAAAGGCGCTCGCGGGGCGGCGGGCGGG